>NC_084740.1:76783907-76791407 GCF_033978785.1 Entelurus aequoreus
CCCTAACCCTAACCCTACCCTAACCCTAACCCTAACCCTAACCCTAACCCAAGTCATAAACTATCCTTTTGCGGCAGGTGTGATGGGGGCAACAAGTCATAAACTTGAAAGACTTGTTTTAAACACATTGTAAATAGGAGTTTGAGGGAGATCAAGGCATATATCTTTTTGCCTTGATGTGGAGGGTGTCAGCCCCGCCCCCTTCCTGCTCAAAACCTCCTCCATTCCTGAGACAGGCACATCTCCCTCACAGCGCTCGATGAGAGGACATCACGCTGCAGAGAAAACATGGAGAAGCCAAAGCCAGCCTGATGAGGCTTGACAGGCCGAAACGCGTCGCTGGAATCAGGTCCAACAATGTGTTTGACATCACATCTAATGCTTTTGTGATTTCTTTCTTGCAGGGTGCCCTGAGGGCCTACCGTTGGAGCTTGATGTTACCGGCACGGGCTGAAGCAGGACAGTGCATCCTTGCCCATCCCCCTTCCCCTAACCCTAACCCCACAACACCTAACTTGGCCAGTGCCGCCAGTCCGTGCGCAGGTGTCTTGTCTCCTCGGTGGACCTGACGGGTGCCTTGTGGGTGAGTTATCCTTTTGCGGCAGGTGTGATGGGGGCAACAAGTCATAAACTTGAAAGACTTGTTTTAAACACATTGTAAATAGGAGTTTGAGGGAGATCAAGGCATATATCTTTTTGCCTTGATGTGGAGGGTGTCAGCCCCGCCCCCTTCCTGCTCAAAACCTCCTCCATTCCTGAGACAGGCACATCTCCCTCACAGCGCTCGATGAGAGGACATCACGCTGCAGAGAAAACATGGAGAAGCCAAAGCCAGCCTGATGAGGCTTGACAAGCCGAAACGCGTCGCTGGAATCAGGTCCAACAATGTGTTTGACATCACATCTAATGCTTTTGTGATTTCTTTCTTGCAGGGTGCCCTGAGGGCCTACCGTTGGAGCTTGACGTTACCGGCACGGGCTGAAGCAGGACAGTGCATCCTTGCCCATCCCCCTTCCCCTAACCCTAACCCCACAACACCTAACCCTAACCCACTCCCTTTGCCCCTCCCCCTTCCCCTAACCCTAACCCTAACCCTAACCCTACCCTAACCCTAACCCTAACCAACTCTCTTTCTCTATGCCTAACCCTAACCAACTCTTTTTCTTTATGCCTAACCCTAACCCTAACTCTAAACCTAACCCTAACCCCAACCCCAACCCTAACCCACTAACCCTAACCCTCTAACCCTAACCCCCTAACCCTAACCCTAACCCTAACCCCCTAACCCTAACCCTAACCCAGTAAGTCAACGTCAGTAAAGTGTAAAGTGTAAAGTCAATGTCAGTAAAGTGTAAAGTCAAGGTCAGTAAAGTGTAAAGTGTAAAGTCAAGGTCAGTAAGTCAACGTCAGTAAAGTGCAAAGTCAACGTCAGTAAGTCAACGTCAGTAAAGTGTAAAGTGCAAAGTCAAGGTCAGTAAGTCAAGGTCAGTAAAGTGTAAAGTCAAGGTCAGTAAAGTGTAAAGTGTAAAGTCAAGGTCAGTAAGTCAACGTCAGTAAAGTGTAAAGTCAAGGTCAGTAAGTCAACGTCAGTAAGTCAACGTCTGTAAAGTGTAAAGTCAAGGTCAGTAAGTCAACGTCAGTAAAGTGTAAAGTCAAGGTCAGTAAGTCAACGTCTGTAAAGTGTAAAGTCAAGGTCAGTAAGTCAAGGTCAGTAAGTCAAGGTCAGTAAGTCAACGTCAGTAAAGTGTAAAGTGTAAAGTCAACGTCAGTAAAGTGTAAAGTCAAGGTCAGTAAGTCAACGTCAGTAAAGTGTAAAGTGTAAAGTCAAGGTCAGTAAGTCAACGTCAGTAAAGTGTAAAGTCAAGGTCAGTAAGTCAACGTCAGTAAGTCAACGTCTGTAAAGTGTAAAGTCAAGGTCAGTAAGTCAACGTCAGTAAAGTGTAAAGTCAAGGTCAGTAAGTCAACGTCTGTAAAGTGTAAAGTCAAGGTCAGTAAGTCAAGGTCAGTAAGTCAACGTCAGTAAGTCAACGTCAGTAAGTCAACGTCAGTAAGTCAACGTCAGTAAATCAACGTCAGTAAGTCAACGTCAGTAAAGTGTAAAGTGTAAAGTCAACGTCAGTAAAGTGTAAAGTCAAGGTCAGTAAGTCAACGTCAGTAAGTCAACGTCTGTAAAGTGTAAAGTCAAGGTCAGTAAGTCAACGTCAGTAAGTCAACGTCAGTAAAGTGTAAAGTCAACGTCAGTAAGTCAACGTCAGTAAAGTGTAAAGTGTAAAGTCAACGTCAGTAAAGTGTAAAGTCAAGGTCAGTAAGTCAACGTCAGTAAGTCAACGTCTGTAAAGTGTAAAGTCAAGGTCAGTAAGTCAAGGTCAGTAAGTCAACGTCAGTAAGTCAACGTCAGTAAGTCAACGTCAGTAAAGTGTAAAGTCAACGTCAGTAAGTCAACGTCAGTAAGTCAACGTCAGTAAAGTGTAAAGTGTAAAGTCAACGTCAGTAAGTCAAGGTCATTAAGTCAACGTCAGTAAAGTGTAAAGTCAAGGTCATTAAGTCAACGTCATTAAGTCAAGGTCATTAAGTCAACGTCAGTAAGTCAACGTCAGTAAGTCAAGGTCAGTAAGTCAAGGTCAGTAAGTCAAGGTCAGTAAGTTAACGTCTGTAAAGTGTAAAGTCAACGTCAGTAAGTCAAGGTCAGTAAGTCAACGTCTGTAAAGTGTAAAGTAAACGTCAGTAAGTCAACGTCAGTAAGTCAACGTCAGTAAAGTGTAAAGTCTAACGTCAGTAAGTCCCAGCCGGCCAAAAACAAACAATGGCCTCCCAGCCGGCCAAAAACAAACAATGGCCTCCCAGCCGGCCAAAAACAAACAATGGCCTCCCAGCCGGCCAAAAACAAACCATGGCCTCCCAGCCGGCCAAAAACAAACCATGGCCTCCCAGCCGGCCAAAAACAAACCATGGCCTCCCAGCCGGCCAAAACAAACAATGGCCTCCCAGCCAGCCAAAAACAAACAATGGCCTCCCAGCCGGCCAAAACAAACCATGGCCTCCCAGCCGGCCAAAAACAAACAATGGCCTCCCAGCCGGCCAAAACAAACAATGGCCTCCCAGCCGGCCAAAACAAACAATGGCCTCCCAGCCGGCCAAAACAAACAATGGCCTCCCAGCCAGCCAAAACAAACAATGGCCGCCCAGCCAGCCAAAACAAACAATGGCCTCCAGGCCGGCCAAACAAACAAAGTCCAAAACAGACTGCCTAAACAAAAACAAAGGGCAAAAACAGACTGCCAAACCTAAAACAGACTGCCAAGATAGTGACAGAATAGAACAAGGATGGACATTTCAACCCTAAACTCACTTCTTTCCTGCATATTACATTTCACCTATGCTACTTCGAAGGCTGTGCTACTAGCTGCAAAGCATTGCACTTCCAAATACAACAATGAGTAGAGAGGAGTGTTGCACATATACATACATACAAGAAATACTTGAATTTGCACTGATATTCAAGTATTTTTTATTTATATATATACGCAAAAGAAATACTTGAATTTGCACTGATATTCAAGTATTTCTTTTATTTACATATACACAAAAGAAATACTTGAATTTGCACTAATCAAGTATTTTTTATTTATATATATATACGCAAAAGAAATACTTGAATTTGCACTGATATTCAAGTATTTTTTATTTACATATACACAAAAGAAATACTTGAATTTGCACTGATATTCAAGTATTTTTTATTCATATATATATACGCAAAAGAAATACTTGAATTTGCACTGATAGTCAAGTATTTCTTTTATTTACATATACACAAAAGAAATACTTGAATTTCCACTGATATTCAAGTATTTTTTATTCATATATATATACGCAAAAGAAATACTTGAATTTGCACTGATATTCAAGTATTTTTTATTTACATATATATATATACGCAAAAGAAATACTTGAATTTGCACTGATATTCAAGTATTTCTTTTATTTACATATACACAAAAGAAATACTTGAATTTGCACTGATATTCAAGAATTTTTTATTTACATATACACAAAAGAAATACTTGAATTTGCACTGATATTCAAGTATTTCTTTTATTTACATATACACAAAAGAAATACTTGAATTTGCACTGATATTCAAGAATTTTTTATTTACATATACACAAAAGAAATACTTGAATTTGCACTGATATTCAAGTATTTTTTATTTATATATATATATATATATATATATATATATACATATATATATATATATATATATATACACGCAAAAGAAATACTTGAATTTGCACTGATATTAAAGTATTTTTTATTTACATATACACAAAAGAAATACTTGAATTTGCACTGATATTCAAGTATTTTTTATTTACATATACACAAAAGAAATACTTGAATTTGCACTGATATTCAAGTATTTATTTTATTTATATACATACACAAAAGAAATACTTGAATTTGCACTAATATTCAAGTATTTTTTATTTATATATATATACGCAAAAGAAATACTTGAATTTGCACTGATATTCAAGTATTTATTTTATTTATATACATACACAAAAGAAATACTTGAATTTGCACTGATATTCAAGTATTTTTTATTTATATATATATATACGCAAAAGAAATACTTGAATTTGCACTGATATTCAAGTATTTATTTACATATACACAAAAGAAATACTTGAATTTGCACTGATACTCAAGTATTTATTTTATTTATATATATACACACAAAAGAAATACTTGAATTTGCACTGATATTCAAGTATTTTTTATTTACATATACACAAAAGAAATGCTTGAATTTGCACTGATATTCAAGTATGTATTTTATTTATATATATACGCAAAAGAAATACTTGAATTTGCACTGATATTCAAGTATTTTTTATTTACATATACGCAAAAGAAATACTTGAATTTGCACTGATATTCAAGTATTTTTTATTTATATACATACGCAAGAAATACTTGAATTTGCACTGATATTCAAGTATTTTTTATTTATATATATATACGCAAAAGAAATACTTGAATTTGCACTGATATTCAAGTATTTTTTATTTACATATACACAAAAGAAATACTTGAATTTGCACTGATATTCAAGTATTTATTTTATTTATATATATACACGCAAAAGAAATACTTGAATTTGCACTGATATTCAAGTATTTTTTATTTACATATACGCAAAAGAAATACTTGAATTTGCACTGATATTCAAGTATTTTTTATTTACATATACACAAAAGAAATACTTGAATTTGCACTGATATTCAAGTATTTTTTATTTATATATATATACGCAAAAGAAATACTTGAATTTGCACTGATATTCAAGTATTTTTTATTTACATATACACAAAAGAAATACTTGAATTTGCACTGATATTCAAGTATTTATTTTATTTATATATATACACGCAAAAGAAATACTTGAATTTGCACTGATATTCAAGTATTTTTTATTTACATATACGCAAAAGAAATACTTGAATTTGCACTGATATTCAAGTATTTTTTATTTACATATACACAAAAGAAATACTTGAATTTGCACTGATATTCAAGTATTTCTTTTATTTACATATACACAAAAGAAATACTTGAATATGCACTGATATTCAAGTATTTTTTATTTACATATACACAAAAGAAATACTTGAATTTGCACTGATATTCAAGTATTTTTTATTTACATATACACAAAAGAAATACTTGAATTTGCACTGATATTAAAGTATTTTTTATTTATATATATATACGCAAAAGAAATACTTGAATTTGCACTGATATTCAAGTATTTCTTTTATTTACATATACACAAAAGAAATACTTGAATTTGCACTGATATTCAAGTATTTTTTATTTATATATATATATACGCAAAAGAAATACTTGAATTTGCACTGATATTCAAGTATTTTTTATGTATATATATATACGCAAAAGAAATACTTGAATTTGCACTGATATTAAAGTATTTTTTATTTACATATATATATATACGCAAAAGAAATACTTGAATTTGCACTGATATTCAAGTATTTTTTATTTACATATACACAAAAGAAATACTTGAATTTGCACTGATATTCAAGTATTTATTTTATTTATATATATATACACGCAAAAGAAATACTTGAATTTGCACTGATATTCAAGTATTTTTTATTTACATATACGCAAAAGAAATACTTGGATTTGCACTGATATTCAAGTATTTATTTTATTTATATACATACACAAGAAATACTTGAATTTGCACTGATATTCAAGTATTTTTTATTTATATATATATATACGCAAAAGAAATACTTGAATTTGCACTGATATTCAAGTATTTTTTATTTACATATACGCAAAAGAAATACTTGAATTTGCACTGATATTCAAGTATTTCTTTTATTTATATACATACACAAAAGAAATACTTGAATTTGCACTGATATTCAAGTATTTATTTTATTTATATATATACACGCAAAAGAAATACTTGAATTTGCACTGATATTCAAGTATTTTTCATTTACATATACGCAAAAGAAATACTTGAATTTGCACTGATATTCAAGTATTTTTTATTTATATATATATATACGCAAAAGAAATACTTGAATTTGCACTGATATTCAAGTATTTATTTTATTTATATATATACACGCAAAAGAAATACTTGAATTTGCACTGATATTCAAGTATTTTTTATTTATATACATACGCAAGAAATACTTGAATTTGCACTGATATTCAAGTATTTTTTATTTACATATACACAAAAGAAATACTTGAATTTGCACTGATATTCAAGTATTTCTTTTATATACATATACACAAAAGAAATACTTGAATTTGCACTGATATTCAAGTATTTTTTATTTATATACATACGCAAGAAATACTTGAATTTGCACTGATATTCAAGTATTTTTTATTTACATATACACAAAAGAAATACTTGAATTTGCACTGATATTCAAGTATTTTTTATTTACATATACGCAAAAGAAATACTTGAATTTGCACTGATATTCAAGTATTTCTTTTATTTATATACATACACAAAAGAAATACTTGAATTTGCACTGATATTCAAGTATTTTTTATTTACATATACACAAAAGAAATACTTGAATTTGCACTGATATTCAAGTATTTCTTTTATATACATATACACAAAAGAAATACTTGAATTTGCACTGATATTCAAGTATTTCTTTTATATACATATACACAAAAGAAATACTTGAATTTGCACTGATATTCAAGTATTTATTTTATTTATATACATACACAAAAGTAAGGCTGAAATGACGTGTCAACGTAATCTGTTAAGTAAATACGTCGACGCCGTTTTTGTGCGTCGACGCGTCGCATATTTACGTCACACTACAGTCATGGCGGAGCGCAAAGCAGACTGTGCAAGCGAGGGGGAAAAAGCACGCCAAAAGTGGTCAAAAGTGTGGGAGTATTTCAATACACAGC
>NC_084740.1:76796407-76866407 GCF_033978785.1 Entelurus aequoreus
AAATAAGTTGAACAACACTCTACAGTGTTACAATTTTTGACTATTTAGTGTTCATTTAACTATAAATTTAACACTGGAAAGAGTAAATTTAACACCAGACAACACTCTACAGTGTTACAATTTTCGACTCTATTCAGTGTTCATTTAACTCCATAAATGTAACACTATGGAAAGAGTAAATTTAACACCAGCTCAGGTTAGGACCATATAGACTCGGGGATAGTGTTAAATTTAACTCTTTAAGTGTTGATTTGACACTATGGAATTTACTGTGTATATACTTGTTGTTATGCTATGTGAACTCACTATGTTCTCTGCTCGCTGTACATATCCTACCAAGTCACACCTACACTCTTTCAATGTCCATTTCTCTGATGATGCAATTGTTGATGACTGAAGTGCTGATATCAACCAAACCCTCCTCATCCCACACCCCGAATTGTAAATAATGCAATGTATATACTCTGATGATTAACTTGTGTGATGATAGTATACAGTATATTTGTACCATGAATTGATTATGTGGACCCCGACTTAAACAAGTGTAAAAACTTATTGGGGTGTTACCATTTAGTGGTCAATTGTACGGAATATGTACTGTACTGTACAATCTACTAATAAAAGTTTCAATCAATCAATCAATAGAAAGCACACGATAGAAAGCATCAGTAGAATGCAAGTGAAAAAGAGCAAAGTATTACTCACTGTGAATAAAAAGCGTCTTTTCAATCAATCAATGTGTGTTTGTTGATGTAGTGTTCCTAACATGTGCATGTGCTGTGCGGGTCAAAGTGTCACAGCAACACAAACACAATAGAAGCCAGCAAAGCACACCATTTAAAGCACAAGATGGATGCCAGCAACGCACACAATTTAAAAGCACACGATACAAAGCATCAACACAAACAGTAGAAAGCAAGTGAAAAAGAGCAAAGTATTACTCACTGCGAACAAAACCCGTCCGATCCACATCCGTCACAAAAGAATTATGATGAAGGACTGAAGTGGGAACTCGGGTGGAACTAAATAGAACTAATTAAACGAGCTACAGGTGTGCTCACATGCAGGCCACGGAGCAGGTAGTCAAGGTGCCGTGAAAGACCGAGAGCTAACAGGAAACAGTAACAAAACAAAACCACTAAGACAGGAAGTGATTTCAAACACAGGAAAAGCAAACATAACCAAAGTGTCAGTAGCACTCCTGGCACACATATATATATATATATATATATATATATATATATATATATATATATATATATATATATATATATATATATATATATATATATATATATATATATATATATATATATATATATATATATATATATATATCAGACACATCTATATATATATATATATATTAGACCAGGGGTCTCAGACACGCGGCCCGCGAGATGTTATTTTGCAGCCCTCACCTTAATATGAAAGTGTAATGTTAGTGCGAGTTTTATATGAATTAGCTTGACAGCGTTGTGTGGAATCTACCAATCACGGTGTGCTATATGGTTCTCGAGGACCGAACATTGACGTCATTTGCGTGATGCAAGCAGGGAAACGTTCTAAATAAAGTATTCTATTTTAGTTACTTTGAATTTACAACCCCCTGACACTGCTTTGTACTGTTTTTGTATTTACTTTGATTATTATTTTCAACTGTTTGTTAATGTTGAAATTTATAAATAAAGGTTTATTAAAAAAAAATAAAAAAAAGTGTTCCTCGTGTAAAACTGGAGCCTCCGTGTTTGTTATTGTAACCGAGGGTTTATATATGTCGACTATACTGTATAAAAGTACAAAATAACAAACACGGAGGCTCCACTTTTACACGAGGACCACTTTATTTCTTTTCTTTCAAAAACCTCCGCTCCACGTAACGTGTCACCACTTCCGCTCTTATGGCCTTCAAAATAAGAGCTCAAGGCATATACTGTAAAACAGCTTATTGATTGATTGATTGAAACTTTTATTAGTAGATTGCACATATATAACATGTATAACTTATAACAGGAACTTAACATCACAAAGAGGCAAGCCCGTAAAAATAGGTTACATACCTCCCCTCCTACAAAAACAAACGTCCTCGTTTGAACACAATAACAGGATAAGTGCAAAAACAACACAGGCAGTTAAAACAAAAAAAACATATTAACCCTAACTCCAAATATACAGAGCCTCACACACACAACAACAACAACAACAACAACAACAAAAAGTAACAGAGGGTTTATATATGTCGCCTATACTGTATAAAACTACAAAATAATGTAACCTATTTTTATGGGCTTGCCTCTTTGTGATGTTAAGTTCCTGTTGTAAGCGGTTATACAGTATAAGACACCCTAAGCACCTGTGATAGACGTTATAGGGTTTGGAGAAGCCAAGGAGAGCGCTATGCTGCCTGCAACATCATTCAGCATGACCCGTTCGGTGGTGAGTCAGTGATGGTCTGGGGAGGCATTTCCATGGAGGGACCAACAGACCTCTACAGGTTAGAGAACGGCAGTCTGACTGCCATTGGGTCTTGGGATGAAATCCTTCCACCCATGGTCAGACCCTACGCTGGTGCAGTAGGTCCTGGGTTCCTCCTGGTCCACGACAATGCCCGGCCTCACGTGGCAAGAGTATGCAGACAGTATCTGGAGGATGAAGGAATTGACACAATAGAATGGCCCTCACCATCACCTGATCTAAACCAGATAGAACACCTCTGGGACATAATGTTTGGCTCCATCAGACGCCGCCAGGTTGCTCCTCAGACTTTACAGGAGCTCACTGATGCCCTTAGACAGATCTGGGAGGACATCCCACAAGACACCATCCGTGGTCTCATTAGGAGCATGTTGTCAAGCATGCATACAAGCACGTGGGGGCCACACATCCGTGGTCTCATTAGGAGCATGTTGTCAAGCATGCATACAAGCACGTGGGGGCCACACATCCGTGGTCTCATTAGGAGCATGTTGTCAAGCATGCATACAAGCACGTGGGGGCCACACATCCGTGGTCTCATTAGGAGCATGTTGTCAAGCATGCATACAAGCACGTGGGGGCCACACATCCGTGGTCTCATTAGGAGCATGTTGTCAAGCATGCATACAAGCACGTGGGGGCCACACATCCGTGGTCTTATTAGGAGCATGTTGTCAAGCATGCATACAAGCACCTGGGGGCCACACATCCGTGGTCTCATTAGGAGCATGTTGTCAAGCATGCATACAAGCACGTGGGGGCCACACATCCGTGGTCTCATTAGGAGCATGTTGTCAAGCATGCATACAAGCACGTGGGGGCCACACATCCGTGGTCTCATTAGGAGCATGTTGTCAAGCATGCATACAAGCACGTGGGGGCCACACAAGATATTGAAAATCATTTTGAGTTGCAGAAATTGAATTTAGGCAAAATAGACGAGCCTGCCACATCATTTTTTCACTTTGATTTTTGGGGTGTCTATATACTGAGCCCTCTGTAGGCTGAAAATGTGTATTTTCATCAAAAGATGTGGCATCCTTTTGTTCCTGAGACATTAAACTGTCCATATCAGTATAGATATCCCACTTTTTTTTCACCATTGATATCTGATGTGTTTTCAAAATGTTCCTTAAATTTTTTTGAGCAGTGTATATATATATACTGTATGTATATATATATATATGTATATGTGTGTGCATGTGTGAGTGTTTTCTCAAGACAGAGTGCTCTACTTGTTTTCTACCAGCAGAGGCTCTATTGTGTCAAGCAGTAAACAGGGCCCTGCGTCACACGTGTGCATGCATGCGACGTAGGCTGATTAGCGTCGATGTCACGGCCGCACCTGTGAGGCTAATCTTCTTGAGGGATTGAGGCGCTAATCGCCTGGCAGCATGGATGAAGCCAAAGAGTCACATTGTAAGTTGGCTCTTGTACAAATGTTTTTTATTACGGACACATGACAAGGAATTGAAACAGCTGCACAGTATGGAAACACAGGTGGTGAGAGAGTATAAAAAATGTATATGGTTATTAAATGGAACAACAGTGATATGCATCCTAATATTCCATCATATTTACATGACATAACGTCCGTGCTTGGATGTAATTTCATAAACATTAAATGTACAGTGGAACTTCTAAGGTCTAACATTTGATGATTTGTTTGGATTTAGTAACAACTTTTTCCATATGAAATCCCCTAACAAATAATGAACATAGAAATATGTTCCAAGATCAAACTGTCATTATCATTTTACTTGGCATTTTGAGGCTGCTTTCGTTTGCAAGAAATGTGTGAAAAAGCTCAATGAGTGTCGCTGGATTGTAGAGGTTCCACTGTATTAGAACTGCAGAAGCCTTGTATCATGTGTATGTGTGTTTAACGGGAGCTAAAGATTGCACATAACGAGGTAGGACAGCTACGATTTACTGCTCAGCAGGACAACAATGATGGAGCATAACGTGTCCAAATGGTGGAATGTAAGCGAGTACCAAAGAAAACACACACATGGCGTCTGAGCCAAACCGTAGTCTCATTTAAAGAACGTACTGCTAACCTTCAAATGTTTATGTCCATTTGTGCATCTTTTCTACCAATGGCATGTAAAAGATGCAATGCGTTTTCATTGACTTCTGGATGCTGAAACGGCTTCTCCTCGTCTGCTGCCTCTACCGCTCTCTAGTGTGTCAACAAGCGTCTGATTGGTCCAACTTTGGGATGCCAAAACACAAACATTTGGCCATCTTGATGTGAAGCGTTGTTTGTCTTTTAAATGTCAAATGTGACTTTTATGATATATCACTACATTGAAAAGGTCAATAAAACATAGCACCGTCCTATGTGGCTGTACTACAGTACACAAGCAATACTTTTCATCAGGAATGGACTTAAAACTGCATGATCGTTAAATGATGTCCATTTTCCCACAGAGAGACATGTCCAGCAGAAGGCACCGAGGAAGGAAGGAAGAAAGATGCAGCCATGAAGACAGGATGAAGATAAGTCAGTGATTTTTAGTGCAGTCTTTTGGAATCCTGATGTTGTCCTGCAAAGGAGAGAAAACATACATCATTTAAGATATGAATACTTTTTTTATATTGCTTTTATCAAGACTCATAGATGCTTTAAAAAAAATCAATCAATAAATAAGAAAGAACATTTAAAAGTTCAGGTTAATGGAGATTAAAAGTTTGTTTGAAGAGGTTAGTTTTTAACTGTTTTTTGAATGATTGTAATGGGTCAGAGGCACGAATATGTGGGGGATGAAAGTTCCAGAAATGTCCAATTCTCTCTTTCCACTTCAATCCCCTAACTTTTTAGCATATCTGGGTAAGTGTTTCAAACTATGATTCCTATTGGACCATTTTTGTGAAAAAGTATGTGTTTGCCATTGCTGATTAATTAACAAAGTCCCCTCTGGCTGACACTTTATTTTTAGTCCCACTGAGGCTTGCAGTTATCTCTATACTCCGTGTGGAACCGCTCCCTGAAGCTAATAATAATCACCTCCATTGTGGCAAATCAACTGCATTTCTTAGTATTTTAAGTACTGTTATCATTGGAGGACAAGGCTAAAGATGTTACACGAGAGCAAGCCAGGTCTGCACCTGCTAAGCTAGCCAATAAGCTAGCTTTAAAAAGACGCAAGAAATAAGTGCTAAGTAAAGTTTAAGAAGTGTAGATGAAAACATATTACAGCAGTTATTAACAGGAAATGAACAAGTAGATGAATAAGAGTGGGGAGAGAGGATAATCGAAACAAAAGGCAGTAACAATATGTGATCGATACTAAAGATGTGAATATATTTGTACTTTGTTGTTTTTTTAAATTGTGTTGTCTAATTCAGGGATCATTTCCTGTACACAACCTCCTGTGTACAGGAAATGAGAGCAAAAACCAGAGGATTTAAACCGTAGTACCCGCCTTCCGCCCGAATGCAGCTGGGATAGGCACCAGCACCCCTACGCCCCCGAGAGGGACAAGAGGTAGAAAATGGATGGATAGATGGTAGTTTTATTATGAATAAAGTAAGAAACTCGATTAAATATTGTGTTGATATTGTTAAACTGTCAATCCCACTCACCATAAATAAATTGAGCCATTTTCAGTCAATACATGTGATGGTATCACTCATGGATGATCAGAACATCCCTAAATGAAAAACAAACTTAAGTTTGAAAAGCTAGCCCTAGTTTAAACCCCTAACTGTAAACATTTAACCCCTTGTTTGAAATTTGAATGGAAGCGTCTGACTGGCTAGAATTGTTCTGCCTGGAAGGAGGTCTACTCTAGTTGTGGAAGGAGGTCTACTCTAGTTGTGGAAGGAGGTCTACTCTAGTTGTGGAAGGAGGTCGACTCTAGTTGTGGAAGGAGGTCTACTCTAGTTGTGGAAGGAGGTCTACTCTAGTTGTGGAAGGAGGTCTACTCTAGTTGTGGAAGGAGGTCGACTCTAGTTGTGGAAGGAGGTCTACTCTAGTTGTGGAAGGAGGTCTACTCTAGTTGTGGAAGGAGGTCTACTCTAGTTGTGGAAGGAGGTCTACTCTAGTTGTGGAAGGAGGTCTACTCTAGTTGTGGAAGGAGGTCTACTCTAGTTGTGGAAGGAGGTCGACTCTAGTTGTGGAAGGAGGTCTACTCTAGTTGTGGAAGGAGGTCTACTCTAGTTGTGGAAGGAGGTCTACTCTAGTTGTGGAAGGAGGTCTACTCTAGTTGTGGAAGGAGGTCTACTCTAGTTGTGGAAGGAGGTCTACTCTAGTTGTGGAAGGAGGTCTACTCTAGTTGTGGAAGGAGGTCTACTCTAGTTGAGGAAGGAGGTCTACTCTAGTTGTGGAAGGAGGTCTACTCTAGTTGTGGAAGGAGGTCGACTCTAGTTGTGGAAGGAGGTCTACTCTAGTTGTGGAAGGAGGTCTACTCTAGTTGTGGAAGGAGGTCTACTCTAGTTGTGGAAGGAGGTCTACTCTAGTTGTGGAAGGAGGTCTACTCTAGTTGTGGAAGGAGGTCGACTCTAGTTGTGGAAGGAGGTCTACTCTAGTTGTGGAAGGAGGTCTACTCTAGTTGTGGAAGGAGGTCTACTCTAGTTGTGGAAGGAGGTCTACTCTAGTTGTGGAAGGAGGTCTACTCTAGTTGTGGAAGGAGGTCTACTCTAGTTGTGGAAGGAGGTCTACTCTAGTTGTGGAAGGAGGTCTACTCTAGTTGAGGAAGGAGGTCTACTCTAGTTGTGGAAGGAGGTCTACTCTAGTTGTGGAAGGAGGTCGACTCTAGTTGTGGAAGGAGGTCTACTCTAGTTGTGGAAGGAGGTCGACTCTAGTTGTGGAAGGAGGTCTACTCTAGTTGTGGAAGGAGGTCGACTCTAGTTGTGGAAGGAGGTCTACTCTAGTTGTGGAAGGAGGTCTACTCTAGTTGTGGAAGGAGGTCTACTCTAGTTGTGGAAGGAGGTCTACTCTAGTTGTGGAAGGAGGTCTACTCTAGTTGTGGAAGGAGGTCTACTCTAGTTGTGGAAGGAGGTCTACTATAGTTGTGGAAGGAGGTCTACTCTAGTTGTGGAAGGAGGTCTACTCTAGTTGTGGAAGGAGGTCTACTCTAGTTGTGGAAGGAGGTCTACTCTAGTTGTGGAAGGAGGTCGACTCTAGTTGTGGAAGGAGGTCTACTCTAGTTGTGGAAGGAGGTCTACTCTAGTTGTGGAAGGAGGTCTACTCTAGTTGTGGAAGGAGGTCGACTCTAGTTGTGGAAGGAGGTCTACTCTAGTTGTGGAAGGAGGTCTACTCTAGTTGTGGAAGGAGGTCTACTATAGTTGTGGAAGGAGGTCTACTCTAGTTGTGGAAGGAGGTCTACTCTAGTTGTGGAAGGAGGTCTACTCTAGTTGTGGAAGGAGGTCTACTCTAGTTGTGGAAGGAGGTCTACTCTAGTTGTGGAAGGAGGTCTACTCTAGTTGTGGAAGGAGGTCTACTCTAGTTGTGGAAGGAGGTCTACTCTAGTTGTGGAAGGAGGTCGACTCTAGTTGTGGAAGGAGGTCTACTCTAGTTGTGGAAGGAGGTCTACTCTAGTTGTGGAAGGAGGTCTACTATAGTTGTGGAAGGAGGTCTACTCTAGTTGTGGAAGGAGGTCTACTCTAGTTGTGGAAGGAGGTCTACTCTAGTTGTGGAAGGAGGTCTACTCTAGTTGTGGAAGGAGGTCTACTCTAGTTGTGGAAGGAGGTCTACTCTAGTTGTGGAAGGAGGTCTACTCTAGTTGTGGAAGGAGGTCTACTCTAGTTGTGGAAGGAGGTCTACTCTAGTTGTGGAAGGAGGTCTACTCTAGTTGTGGAAGGAGGTCTACTCTAGTTGTGGAAGGAGGTCTACTCTAGTTGTGGAAGGAGGTCTACTCTAGTTGTGGAAGGAGGTCTACTCTAGTTGTGGAAGGAGGTCTACTCTAGTTGTGGAAGGAGGTCTACTCTAGTTGTGGAAGGAGGTCTACTCTAGTTGTGGAAGGAGGTCTACTCTAGTTGTGGAAGGAGGTCTACTCTAGTTGTGGAAGGAGGTCTACTCTAGTTGTGGAAGGAGGTCTACTCTAGTTGTGGAAGGAGGTCTACTCTAGTTGTGGAAGGAGGTCTACTCTAGTTGTGGAAGGAGGTCGACTCTAGTTGTGGAAGGAGGTCTACTCTAGTTGTGGAAGGAGGTCTACTCTAGTTGTGGAAGGAGGTCTACTCTAGTTGTGGAAGGAGGTCTACTCTAGTTGTGCACGTCGTGTTGTTGCAGGAATGCAAATGCAAGTATTCCCTTTTTGTAAAGCATTTGAATTGTTCTGGAAATGTGAAGCGAGCAAGTTTGAACTACAAAATCCCAGCCAGTAAAAAGTGGAGATGAGTTGTGTTACAGCTTGTTGACAATCTCACAGCCTGCCTGGCACATGACTCCCACTACACCACTTTGACGTGGAGCTGCAGGAAGATGGATGACTTCTACATTGGATCAGTCAGGCTTGCTTTTTATGGATCTTTACGGTCCTAATGAGCAGCTATGGATAAGTATCCAAATCCAAATCCAAATCCAAACAACACAATACACAAGTGTATTGTGTTGTTTGTGCTGTCCTGATTTGTTGATTGTGTTGCACAGTGGCGCCCCCTGTGGGTTGTGGCTAGCATACATGCAGGGCGGCCAATTTTCAGAAAATGACAAGAGTGAGACTTTTATGGCATGAAGCATTCGAAAACAATTGTCCCTTTTTACCAGCAATGTGGCCACTTTGAAGGTGGATTTATACATTAGGACTGATGTCCTCAGCTCCCTGTGGCCTCCTAATGCACACCTTCAATACTGGGGACTTGGCAACTGATGACTGATGTCCTCAGCTCCCTGTGGCCTCCTAGTGCACACCTTCAATACTGGGGACTTGGCAACTGATGACTGATGTCCTCAGCTCCCTTTGGCCTCCTAGTGCACACCTTCAATACTGGGGACTTGGCAACTGATGACTGATGTCCTCAGCTCCCTGTGGCCTCCTAGTGCACACCTTCAATACTGGGGACTTGGCAACTGATGACTGATGTCCTCAGCTCCCTGTGGCCTCCTAGTGCACACCTTCAATACTGGGGACTTGGCAACTGATGACTGATGTCCTCAGCTCCCTGTGGCCTCCTAGTGCACACCTTCAATACTGGGGACTTGGCAACTGATGACTGATGTCCTCAGCTCCCTTTGGCCTCCTAGTGCACACCTTCAATACTGGGGACTTGGCAACTGATGACTGATGTCCTCAGCTCCCTGTGGCCTCCTAGTGCACACCTTCAATACTGGGGACTTGGCAACACAAAGACGTAGAAAAGATACAAATTGAGAACACAAATGCAGAGAAAACCTTTTTCCATTCATTTCCGGTTAGAAATGAATTGAAAATGGTTTTCTCTGCTGGCTCTTCTGTCTATTGACCGGCCATAACATGAACGATGGCTTTATTTTGATTTGAAGCGTGACAGTGAGGAAATAATTCTATTTACATCTCACTCTGTAAAGCGAGGCAGTAACAGCAACAGTTTTACACAGAGTGGGTGTGTGTCTCCTCTCTGATTGGACGGCATTGTCATTCCACTTCAAAGTACAAGGAAATGGGCTTTCAGTACAGGCTGTCCAAGAGCAGACATTCAGCAAACAGGGTGAAGCACCATCCACCAGTACATTGATGCACACTGTCCAAGAGCAGACATTCAGCAAACAGGGTGAAGCACCATCCACCAGTACATTGATGCACACTGTCCAAGAGCAGACATTCAGCAAACAGGGTGAAGCACCATCCACCAGTACATTGATGCACACTGTCCAAGAGCAGACATTCAGCAAACAGGGTAAAGCACCGTCCACGAGTACATTGATGCACACTGTCCAAGAGCAGACATTCAGCAAACAGGGTAAAGCACCATCCACCAGTACATTGATGCACACTGTCCAAGAGCAGACATTCAGCAAACAGGGTGAAGCACCATCCACCAGTACATTGATGCACACTGTCCAAGAGCAGACATTCAGCAAACAGGGTGAAGCACCATCCACCAGTACATTGATGCACACTGTGCAAGAGCAGACATTCAGCAAACAGGGTAAAGCACCATCCATGAGTACATTGATGCACACTGTCCAAGAGCAGACATTCAGCAAACAGGGTAAAGCACCATCCACCAGTACATTGATGCACACTGTCCAAGAGCAGACATTCAGCAAACAGGGTGAAGCACCATCCACCAGTACATTGATGCACACTGTCCAAGAGCAGACATTCAGCAAACAGGGTAAAGCACCATCCACCAGTACATTGATGCACACTGTCCAAGAGCAGACATTCAGCAAACAGGGTAAAGCACCATCCACCAGTACATTGATGCACACTGTGCAAGAGCAGACATTCAGCAAACAGGGTAAAGCACCATCCATGAGTACATTGATGCACACTGTCCAAGAGCAGACATTCAGCAAACAGGGTAAAGCACCATCCACCAGTACATTGATGCACACTGTCCAAGAGCAGACATTCAGCAAACAGGGTAAAGCACCATCCACGAGTACATTGATGCACACTGTCCAAGAGCAGACATTCAGCAAACAGGGTAAAGCACCATCCACCAGTACATTGATGCACACTGTCCAAGAGCAGACATTCAGCAAACAGGGTGAAGCACCATCCACCAGTACATTGATGCACACTGCATTCAGCAAACAGGGTAAAGCACCATCCACCAGTACATTGATGCACACTGTCCAAGAGCAGACATTCAGCAAACAGGGTAAAGCACCATCCACCAGTACATTGATGCACACTGTCCAAGAGCAGACATTCAGCAAACAGGGTAAAGCACCATCCACCAGTACATTGATGCACACTGTCCAAGAGCAGACATTCAGCAAACAGGGTAAAGCACCATCCACCAGTACATTGATGCACACTGTCCAAGAGCAGACATTCAGCAAACAGGGTAAAGCACCATCCACCAGTACATTGATGCACACTGTCCAAGAGCAGACATTCAGCAAACAGGGTAAAGCACCATCCACCAGTACATTGATGCACACTGTCCAAGAGCAGACATTCAGCAAACAGGGTAAAGCACCATCCACCAGTACATTGATGCACACTGTCCAAGAGCAGACATTCAGCAAACAGGGTAAAGCACCATCCACCAGTACATTGATGCACACTGTCCAAGAGCAGACATTCAGCAAACAGGGTAAAGCACCATCCACCAGTACATTGATGCACACTGTCCAAGAGCAGACATTCAGCAAACAGGGTAAAGCACCATCCACCAGTACATTGATGCACACTTTCATGTCTCCAAAACATCCAAAAAAGTCGCTAGATTTGTCGCTCGTCGCTTGTGAGAAATGGAAGGGTCACTAAGAGGAGTTGGAAAGATTTGAGCTTCATGCCTGATTCACACCAACGGCGCTTGCCGCGCTATAAAGCGGCGAGCAAAGCGGCGAGCAAAGCGCCGTCATTTTTGTCAATTTTTCCAGGAATATCCCGATCTCCGAAGTAATGTTATGCTTTGATACGCTCTGATACGCTCTTGATACCAATTAGTTGCCGCTTTGTTACGGTTCCTCACGATTTGATGCCACTTTGATCTCGTTTTGATACGCTTTAAATCACGCTTTGATACGTTGTATTACGCTTTATTGAACTTTATTACGTTTTGATGCGATCCTGACGCTTTAAATCAGGCTCTGACATGATTATCAAGCTCTGTTGTGCATTGTTACAACACAAATAAGAAAAAAATGTGAAAAACTCAGTATACTGTTTTCCACACATTTTTATATTTATTTTTTCAATTTCTCTTTTTTTTTCATTATATTATGTTTTATATCTTCATTTGTTTTATTTTTCTCATCTTAATAAATATCTATCTTTCATTTTTTATGCTAGTTGACAACATTAAATGGCATTTCTTTTATTTTTTATATCACCTTCTACCATCCTAGTCACGTCCGTTGTGTCCTTGGGCAAGACACTTCACCCTTGCTCCTGATGGCTGCTGGTTAGCGCCTTGCATGGCAGCTGCCGCCATCAGTGTGTGAATGTGTGTGTGAATGGGTGAATGTGGAAATAGTGTCAAAGCGCTTTGAGTACCTTGAAGGTAGAAAAGCGCTATACAAGTATAACCCATTTATCATTTATTTATTTATTTTTTCAATTTCTCTTTTTTTTTCATTATTATGTTTTATATCTTCATTTCTTTTATTTTTCTCATCTTAATAAATATATATCTTTCATTTTTTATGCTAGTTGACAACATTAAATGGCATTTCTTTTATTTTTTATATTCATTTATTTTTTCAATTTCTCTTTTTTTTTCGTTATACATTGTTTTATATCTTCATTTCTTTTATTTTTCTCATCTTAATAAATATCTATCTTTCATTTTTATGCTAGTTGAAAATAATAAAAGGCATTTCTTTTATAAAACGTAACATATTCTCTTTTATATTAAAATTTTCATACAGAAAAATGATAGACAGTAATGTCAAAGTGCAACATCAAACAGCAAACTCTAAAGAAGTGCAGAAACAATGATCATCGTATAAAAAAGGCAATGATGCAAAAGAGAACGGATTTGTAAAAAAGTTTCAATGTCACTAGTCAATATCACAGTCACTTCCTCTTTGTAGTTGGGGTCCGCGCTTTCAACCAAGATCTGTTAAGCTTTCCTACCTTTTAGTCAAGTTTTGCTGAGCTTTGTCATGCTTTGATACGCTCTCTGCGTTTTTTTCCATTCTTGACAGAGCGCAGAATTTTTTTAAACCGTTGAAAAAATTTTGGCGAACTTGCCGCATGTCCCGCTTCACTACAAGCTTTCCCACCATCCATTAGGACCCTCACGCTTTAATCAGGCTTTGTTACGCTGTAACGCCGCTTTGCATGCCGCTTTAAAGCGCCGTCAAAGCGCCGTTGGTGTGAACCTAGCATTAGAGATCAAGTCGCCAAGTTTGACAACACTGCGCTGAGGTGTGTGTGAAAGATACAGATGCCAAGACCCGCCTTATGTTGCTTCTGATTGGTTTATATTGTGTGGTGCCTTCCGTGGTTGGCTAGATTTAGGCACGATCATTTATGGATTAGACTGGGATTGCTTATTTCAGCCAGTCATTTGATCAAATACACTGGCGCAGTTATTAAACCCCAATGTTTGCCTAGAAATCAGATTGACTTGTAATTTCTCACACCCCTCAATAGGCTCCACAAATTAGATTTTTTTGCCAAATCACCACGCACCGTTCTGGGATTAACAAGCACGTGAGCAAGACAGGTTGAAAAACATGGCCATGTCTGCACTTAGCAACTACTTGTCCATAAATCATTGACAATTTGTCTAAAGATCATAAAAGATTGAAGATAATTGTATTACAGTAGGGGGCGCATGTTTTGACAAATGGCAAAAGTAGAAGAGTTAGAGTGAACAAAGTAGGGACAACCCATGGGGGGTCAGAACATGTTTTATTACAATATTTCATATCTTAAATGTAACATTGCAAAATATTAAACATACGGTAATAACTGCAAAAGTATTATTTTTTTCTAAATGAAAGTTCATCTTAAAGAGAACTAGCTGCCGCGACGGTGTTTTGCTTAAGAAGGGGATATTTTTAGAAAATGTGTAACTCTGACAAAAGAAATAGACTAAAAACAAATGTTCACTGCAATTATGGCAATATAATTGGTGTAATATAGGATGATCAATGACTTTCTTCAGTTCCCACCCCTATATACTAATTGGAAAATTATTCACGACATGTTTTACTTTTACGACATTTGTTTTTATTATTAATATCTTTGCTAATCGAAAATGTTTAATCATTTTGGCGAGTTTGTATTTCTCATTTGAAGCATTCAGCTGTAAAAAAAAATAAAAAACCTTAATGTTTGCCCTTCATAAACTCAATGAATTGCAGCTAAATACAGATTATAGACGTGATATTTGGCCACGCAACTATGAAAAGCATTATTGTCCACATTTGATCTGAAACACACAAAAATGATGCTGGGTCTTTTTTGGGTAAAAATATAACAAATGTTACAAATGTTAAATACACTTTATACGGAATTGACTAAATGGTGAGGATTTGTTCATAAGTAATTGTTATATCACGATGTTTGCGTGACATGTTTTCAGTATCTCATGACTTTGACACAGGTTTCAATGGAATTATTAACCAAAAATATACCTTCTTGTTTCATGTCTGTGCAGAAGAACTTTCTCTTCTTGTGTCCAGGACTCTGCACACAAACATTTGTCCAAATAAGTTAGTTACTTCCTAGAAAGTAGTTCATGAGGAGTACGTGTCAACAAGACCACAGAGTCTCTGGTGGACACGTGACAAACATCTGCAGAAGGGTGCTTACGCTTGATGCTGCCGCACAAAATCTGCAAACTGGCGGTCCTTGGCGTAAAGCTCGATGATGCGTATCCTGTCTTGGATTTCCTGTCAGGAAGAAGGAGATATGGAGATAAACTATCCACTGAACACCGTCAAAAGTGGCGCACCACCAACTCACCTCCTTGGTCAGTTCGCTGTTCTCGTAGATGTGTCGGATCTCCTCGCTGCTGAAGTCGGTGGAGGCCTCGGCGCTGGCGCTGCTGTAGATGGCAGCCTCAGGGTAGCGGCGGTAATAGTGGCTGTAGCCCGTGGTGGCCTCGCTCTCGTACATGGGGTTGTACTTGGTCGCCCGCTCCAGCGATGGAATGCTCTCCGCCCGCCTTTGGAGAATAAATGTTGATCCAATGTTGATATTGGATATTGGCCTGATATCCTCAAAACAAGTATCAGCTTGCATCTGAAGTCTCCGACATAAGTAGTCCTGCAGCATGTGTACTTTTACAAAATTGGACAACCAATTAATATCGAAATCAGGGGTCCCGCGGGCCGGGATACCGCCACCAGTGTCAAAAATCCGGCCCGCGGGAAGTCCCAAGATAAAAAAAAATGTTTATATATTTTTTTAGTATTATTTTTTAAATCTGTCCTTTCTAATCCATTTTCTACCGCTTGTTACTCTCGGTGTCTCCTAGCCACTCAGGCAAATCATATTGTCGAAAAATGCATTTTCCCATCGATAATGTGACATCATCGCGCTCGCGCTGCAGTTTAGGGCGAGTGCGCGGCAAGTCCGCGCTATTTCCCTCAATTAGTGTGCAAGGAATATATATATACGTGTATGTATATATATATATATATATATATATATATATATATATATATAGCCCAACCCCCCGGCCACATTTTAACCCAATGCGGCCCCCGAGTCAAAAAGTTTGGGGACCCCTGATTTAAATGTTCTTTGTTAAGCAGTCTTTTCTTTCTTTCTATTTTAGTGAAGAAATGGACAAAAAGTAAACATGGTAAGCCTACTTTAGCTATACAACAGCTAAGTGCACACAAGCTTAACAAATGTATATGCTGTATCCACTTTCGGCTTTTCCCCTTGTAACCAGTGTCAAATAATTATAGTTGCATCATAGATACAAAGTATCCAAGGCAAAAGTGTATTAGAAAGTATCCAGTAACAAACGTGTTCGCATCATTTACCTCCCTGTATCATGAGCCCAACCAAATCGGGGTTTTTTTGCCCTCAAGTGACACAGGTCTGATTTCTTTGCCAGTCAAACGCTCCAAATTTCGAGATTACGTGGTCGTTGGGGTCCATACCGATCGCGTTATTCCCAAGGTCGCGTTATATAGAATTTTTGTTTTTTTCCGACAAAGAATAAAAAATGTTTTGCTGCTGTTGGTGAAGGAACACAGCTAAACCAACAGCAGCGAACTATTTTTTCAAAGGATAATTGCTATCTTTCTATTTTGTGTGTTTCTTAATATTTGATAGCCTCCTTCAGCCCTTCTCCAACACATTTTGTAGTCTTATTGAATTTACAAAGCACTTGCCCTTTTTGTTTCAGCGCTTTACTTTCAATAGCTAGCTCCTAAGCTAGCAGAACTAAGCTAGCCTCGGTCTGAAGCCCCCCGCTCCGAAGACAGGAAAAATGGTGAGTATGCCCTCTTGGTGGTCTTGCACCCTTCTCATGGAGAGGTTGTTCCTGCCAGTTACTTTCATAACTTTAGATGCCGTGGACACGCTTGCAAGCGTTAGCCATGTTGAGCTAACTAGCCCAGTTTACGGGTAACAAGCTACGGTGAGCCCGCTAAGACGCATAACAGATTTAGCTCGTTAGCTAGTCCCCCAGACCCAAGTCTACTGGTGACCACACCGCAATGTAAACGGGTAAAATTCGGGGTCCATGGCATGATTGCGTTAAAATATTGTGTTGTATTGAGCCGCGTTATATCAAACTTTTGTGTAAATAAATAAAAATTGTAACCATTATCATCCTTGTGCCCCTTTCACAGGAAGAAGGAGTGTACCTCGTCAAAGTGAAATTGCTCATAGATGAGGACGAGCATAGCAACGTGTTTAAATCTAACATAGCCTTAACCTCAAGTTTGAAACCCTATTTCTGTTTTGAAACGCCAACCCTAGTTTGTATTCCTGACTTAAAACTTGTGTGTGAAAAGCTAAACCTAATCGACAGTCCAAGTCAGTTTTCACTTTAATAACAAGGAGCATGAAAATGGATGAAACTGGTCACCTTCCAACTTCACTTTAGCATTTCTGTGGTTACCATGTCTTCTGTTCACCATGTAACTAGTTTATTTTCTCAAGATGTCTTGTTAAAGATTAGTGCACCGCAGCCTGCAATATCATCCATATTATCATCAACAAAAGAGGTTCCAGTTTCCATCCTTGTAGTCATTGCTCACCAATACCAGAAAATGTTAAATTTTGCCTTTTTTACAAATATTTGAAACATGTATCTCCATTGGAACTATATGTATAAAAGCACAAATAGTCCAGGAATCAAGAAGTGAACTTAATAACCTGTAATACCTTTAATTCCTCTTTAGTAATGCAGAATAATTCTCTCTAAGCAGAAGATCAGAAAGACAATTGCGTAAATAGCAGTAAATTAACACCCTATGGGATCAGTTAATCGGCTGAGATTAGCATGTTTGCTCCACAGGCGACAAAATCCAGACACATCACTTGTGGATGGACGGCTAAGTATGTGACCTGCTTTTGCGTGACTGCTATAAAATAACATAATGAAGGAGAGTGAGATTGGGTGGAAGATTCAGATTTTACATATGGCGGACAAGTGGCAAGTCCTTGAGATGTATTTGCTAATTCTGTCCTAACCAGGCGGTTATTAAAAAAATGGTGAAGTCTTCGTTCTTAATTTTGAGCATTTTAAATCAGTCACTGAAAGCAGGTACCATGGTCTGGCACCCTTCAAATCTGCAGAGGGAGTGCTGGATGGTTCTATGTTGCAATCCATGCTTGTGCACGAGCAACATACAAGAATGCTAGGAAGTGGGCCGACACCAACAGATCTTGTTGGTGTCAAGTTTCCCCAAGCACGGCCCAGATTGCCTGTTTGTGTAATCCAGAAATCATCTGGTTCCTTACTAAAAACAAAGTTTTGCTATTTCGAAGGTCTGTGATTATTTCAAAGGCCTCACCGTATGGGGTCCTCAGACTCGTCCTTATCGTATTGATCTCGTAGCGTCCTGGCGAGGAAGAAGATGACACCAGACGCCACCAGTAGGAAGCCGGCCACAGAGGCCACCGCTATGCCCACCACCAGAGGCTCCGATACGTACTCCTCGCAATGCTCTCCTCGGTACCACCAGTTCTCTCCGACGCGACACCTAGAAAAAGACGACAAGATCTCAGGAAAAATCTGAAGATCAAAGTATTTCTCTTCACAGTCAAAGCTAGGACCACAAATGCAGACCAATTCAGCCCTGCTCGCATTTGTGCTTAGTCTGCTTTATTGTCATTCAAAGGTATTGAACTACTTTTTGCAAGCCAACTTGGTGTTTTTTAAAGCCAATTATAAAGAAAGAAACCCAAAAGCAGTGAAGTTGGCACGTTGTGTAAATGTTAAATAAAAACAGAATACAATGAATTGCAAATCCTTTTCAACCGATATTCAATTGAGTCGACTGCAAAGACAAAATATTTCATGTTCAAACTGGAAAACTTTCTGGTAAACTTTGTTATTGTTTGCAAATATTAGCTCATTTGGAATTTGATGCCTGCAACATGTCTCAAAAAAGCTGGCACAAGCGGCAAAAATTACTGATAAAGTTGAGGAATGCTCATCAAACACTTATTTGGAACGGGGGACGGCGTGGCGAAGTTGGTAGAGTGGCAGCAATCGGAGGGTTGCTGGTTACTGGGGTTCAATCCCCACCTTCTACCATCCTAGTCACGTCCGTTGTGTCCTTGGGCAAGACACTTCACCCTTGCTCCTGATGGCTGCTGGTTAGCGCCTTGCATGGCAGCTCCCGCCATCAGTGTGTGAATGTGTGTGTGAATGGGTGAATGTGGAAATAGTGTCAAAGCGCTTTGAGTACCTTGAAGGTAGAGAAGCGCTATACAAGTTTAACCCTTTTATAAATGATAAATAAATGATAAATGGGTTATACTTGTATAGCGCTTTTCTACCTTCAAGTTACTCAAAGCGCTTTGACAGTATTTCCACATTCACCCATTCACACACTGATGGAGGGAGCTGCCATGCAAGGCGCTAACCAGCAGCCATCAGGAGCAAGGGTGAAGTGTCTTGCCCAAGGACACAACGGACGTGACTAGGAAGGTAGAAGGTGGGGATTGAACCCCAGTAACCAGCAACCCTCCGATTGCTGGCACAGCCACTCTACCAACTTATCATTTATTTGGAACATCCCACAGGTGAACAGGCTAATTGGGAACAGGTGGGTGCCATGATTGGGTATAAAAGCAGCTTCCATGAAATGCTCAGTCATTCACAAACAAGGATGGGGCGAGGGTCACCACTTTGTCAACAAATGCCTGAGCAGATTGTCCAACAGTTTAAGAACAACATTTCTTCACGAGCTGTTGCAAGGAATTTAGGGATTTCACCATCTACGCTCCGTAATATCATCCAAAGGTTCAGAGTATCTGGAAAAATCACTGCACATAAGTGGCAAGGCAGAAAATCAACATTGAATCCCTGTGACCTTCCATCCCTAAGGCGGTACTGCATCAAAAACAACGACATCAGGATATCACCACGTGAGCTCAGGAACACTTCAGAAAGCCACAGTCAGTAACTACAGTTTGTCACTACATCTGTAAGTGCAAGTTCAAACTCTCCTATGCAAAGCAAAGCCATTTATCACCACATTTATTCAACACCTAGAAACGCTGCTGGCTTGGCTGGGCCTGAGCTCATCTAAGATGGACTGATACAAAGTGGAAAAGTGTTCTGTGGTCTGACGAGTCCACATTTCAAATTGTTTTTGGAAACTGTGGACGCCAAAGAAGAAAAGAACCATCTAGATTGTTCTAGGCGCAAAGTGTAAAAGGCAGCATGTGTGATGGTATGGGGGTGTATTAGTGGCCAAGACATGGGTAACTTACACATCTGTGAAGGCACCATTAATGCTGAAAGGTACATACAGCTTTTGGAGCAACATATGTTGTTATCATGGACGCCCCTGCTTATTTCAGCAAGACAATGCCAAGCCACGTGTTACATCAACGTGGCTTCATAGTAAAAGAGTGCGGGTACTAGACTGGCCTGCCTGTAGTCCAGACCTGTCTCCCATTGAAAATGTGTGGCGCATTATTAAGCCTTAGACCCCCGGACTGTTGAACAACTTAAGCTGTACATCAAGCAAGATTGGGAAAGAATTCCACCTGAGAAGCTTCAAAAATGTGTCTCCTCAGTTCCCAAACGTTTACTGAGTGTTGTTAAAAGGAAAGGCCATGTAACACAGTGGTAAAAATGCCCTGGTGCCAACTTTTTTGCAATGTGTTGCTGCCATTAAATTGTAAGTTAATGATTATTTGAAAAAAAAAAAGAAGTTTCTCAGTGTGAACATGAAATATCTTGTCTTTGCAGTCTATTCAATTGAATATAAATTGAAAAGGATTTGCAAATCATTGTATTGTGTTTTTATTTACCATTTACACAACGTCCCAACTTCACTGCTTTGGGTTTTGTAAAGACTGATCCATTAGATCATCAGGCTTGGAAGCAACCAAGAACGCTAGCCAAACTAATGCTTCATAAGCACTAGAATCATAAAGTTTGACCTTTGTTTTTCCATTTGTGTATGTAGTAAAACAACAAGACTTGATGATGTGTCATTGGTGTGAAATGAAAGTTATCTTGGCCTCCAACGTGTCTGCTTCTAATTATTTGGGTAAAAAAAAAAAAAAAAAGTCTTAAAATGTCGTACACAACAACTCATACATGTTCCAAATGTTTGCAAGTTACCCACGTGCACGGACGCATAAAACAACAAAGACAAATATAAGTCATTCCTGAATATATAATGTTAATATTATAATCAATTTAGTCCTTTATAGATACAAGGCAGTAGAACTACACAACTTCTCTAACAAATGATGTTAAGGATCAAAATGAAACATGTATTTGTAAATATACTTATATTATATTATTATTATTATTAATGAATATCTTTGGAAATATTTCAAACATTTTATGAGCTACAATAATTTTGTGGAATCAACATTCCTAATTTTACTGATAGTTATTTTGGGGGGTTATCATTTAGCATTTCCACATACACCAATCTGTGTAAATAACTATATTATTGGTATTGGTATTATTATAAATGTTATTTTTACAAATGTAAAAAAAATATTTTTCAAACTTTAATACTACTACTACTAATATTTTAAATGTAATTGAACCCCGAGTGGTAGAAAATGGATGGATAAATAAGAATCAATAAGTGTAAATGTAATTAAAAATAGTAAATTAAATCATTTATGGTCATTATTATGAATTTACTGACTACATTTCTTCAAGTGCTACTTTTTGTTTTAAATATTGCAATATACGATAATAACTTTTAGGATGAACATTTTCTATGTTCCAGTACTTCAATGAGTGTAAACATAATTAAATAAATATATTATTGTGGTTAAAATGTATTCCTAATATGATTTTTTTAAATGTCCAATATAAAAGTACTGCAATACATTTCTGAATTTTCAAGTGCTTGAGTATAGCCAAATAAGATCATTGTTATTAATACAATGTACCGGTACTAATAATGCTTTCTGGAGAAAAAAAGACTACAATCATTTTCTGTTGTTAAAATGTAACTAAAGGTTAATAGCATACCATTTGTTATTACATGTACGGATATAAATTTTGTCATTGTCTGTAAGGGAACACTGCGTCAAATATACAATGTTGTATGTGATCGTCATGCTTTCTCATAATGAGATGGAAGAGTTGGACTGACTCAACTCATCTATTGGTAAATGGTAAATGGGTTGTACTTGTATAGCGCATTTCTACCTTTTTTTAAGGAACTCAAAGCGCTTTGACACTATTTCCACATTCACACACTGATGGCGTGTTGTCTATGCAATGTCTGAAAAAAGGAGTGCAGTCCAGTAAAAGCACTGTGAAACCAGCAGGAGGTGCTCTGTTCTGTTCTCCTGCACGTTTCAATGCAAAAACAGAGACGTGCCTTCTGTGATTTAAGCCTCAAAATCCAGAAAATGCTCACTTTTACACACACATACTTTCCTTGAATCCCCACCCACCTGCAGATGGCTCCCTGGCCGGGTATGATGTCACATTTGCCATCATTGAGGCAAAAGTCGGTGCGCAGCTCGCAGATGCTCTGACAAGGCAGGCCGTCTATGCTGAAGTAGCCGGCGTTACACACACACTCTGCCTCCCCAGACCATTTGTTCACCTTACACTCGGCATAGTCGTTGCACGCCTGGAACTTGCACGGGTCCGCCTGGACGCCTGGAAATCACAGAACCGCAAGAATGTTATGTCTCAGCAGTGGTGTTGGTTTGACAGTGAAAGATCTTACTGGAACAGTTTGATATCATGGGAATAGTTCTTGTCCATCCACCTGTACCATTCTATTCCAATCCATGTGTTTGGCCATTTTTGGCAGTTCTAATGTTAAGGGTCCCAAAATGTCTGACTAATATTGTTAAGGTACTGGTCACAGTATGGTACATTCCACTAGAATGGAGCCAGACAGGCTGCTATCATAACCAAACTGTAGCTCTCTCTTGTAGGCACATTTTTCACCCAAAGGCATTTTAGCCGCATTTCCATTTTGGATTTGGTTAACCACGGTACAGTTAATCAGGCTTACTGACACCACTCTTATTATTGTAACCAGGCAACGGTTTCAGTTTGGTACACTTTTTTTTGCAGTCTCCAATATTATGGGTACCAAACTGTCAAACCTGTGTTATTCACTATCATAGAAACCAAGTTATGGCGCCAAAAACGAAAGCTTGGTTGAGTTTACCGATACAAACTATACCGCGGCAAACTGCACTTCACTCAACTGTTTGGTTGAAAGCAGAACAGTTTGGGAAACAAAAGGTATGGCAACCCTTTTACCTGTTTCCATTGCAAACTATGCCAAAACAACATGATATAACGAGATACAACACCCCTTTTTGAGCTGTGTGCCTACAGCGAGCCTAATAGGGGCAAAGTGTCAGGGTTCTCCATTGCATTGTATTGCATTACCTTAAATTGGAAAGTAGCCTCCGCTAAAATAGCCGCCACATAGGGACACCACTTAGCAGTCGTATTTTGATATATCTATGGTCCCGTTGCTGTTAGCACCCTTTTTGTTGGTGCACGATATAGTTAGCCTGTCTAAGGTGGAGCTAAACTCCATTGGTCAACAGAATACTGTGGTTTACAACGAAGGGAGTCTTTGTCTTTGTCGCCAAATACATTTATTGTTAGCACTAGAATAGTCCACTATTCGATTTGGAAGATTCTGATGGAACTATCAACCTTGCGGTTGAATTATTGGACATTGTGACCTCCTCCTCCGTCCCTCAAGGTCAGTTGAGTAACCAGAGACCCACATACAGCAGTTGTGTTGGGTGTCTGTTCTAAGATGGAGGACACAGCCCAAACTGAGCTGCTTCTGTTTGGATAAAAAATCCTTGTTACAGTACCTCATTTTTTTCAATGATGTAACTGTAGTCTGACAGAGCTAAAAACAAATGCTTCATTTAAGTTTACCATTCCAAACCATCCCACCTTGCCTGTACCACTTGATGGAAAGCAGAACTGTTAGGTACACAAAAAGCATGGTACGCCATTCGCTCCATTTTCATATTAAAACATTTTAAAAATTCATAACGTTCCACTTTTAGCCATTCTTTATGTCTGTCAATGTAGGACGGTCTGCCTGTATAAGTTGGGGAACTTAGCATATTTGTATTAGCTTTATTCAGAAAACTGTAGAACAACAAAAAGAAATTTCATCATACATTAACGCGAAGGAACAAAAAGGCCTCAGTCATGATTTGTTTATTTTCTTCTGGTTTATGTGAGCTCAGCAGTCTGCTAAGCGTGTGCTTTAGAGTGACTTTGACAGTTAAACATAAACATGATTCACTATTTTCAGGGACAGTTATTAGAAAGGGACTCATGGTCTCATATACCGACAAGAAATCTGCGTTCAAAGAACTCCGGCTTATTAGTGATTCCCAGAGCCAAAAAAAAGTCTGCGGGCTATAGAGCGTTTTCTATTCGGGCCCCAGTACTCTGGAATGCCCTCCCGGTAACAGTTAGAGATGCTACCTCAGTAGAAGCATTTAAGTCCCATCTTAAAACTCATTTGTATAATCTAGCCTTTAAATAGACCCCCCCCTTTTTAGACCAGTTGATCTGCCGTTTCTTTTCTTCTCTCCTCTTCTCCCCTGTCCCTTGCGAGGGGGAGTTGCATAGGTCCGGTGGCCATGGATGAAGTGCTGGCTGTCCAGAGCCGGGACCCCGGGTGGACCACTAGCCTGTGCATCGGTTGGGGACATCTCTGCGCTGCTGACCCGTCTCCGCTCGGGATGGTTTCCTGTTGGCCCCGCTGTGGACTGGACTCCCGCTGATGTGTTGGATCCACTGTGGACTGGACTTTCACAATGTTATGTCAGACCCACTCGACATCCGTTGCTTTCGGTCTCCCCTAGAGGGGGGGGGTTACCCACATATGCGGTCCTCTCCAAGGTTTCTCATAGTCATTCACCGACGTCCCACTGGGGTGAGTTTTTCCTTGCCCGTATGTGGGCTCTGTACCGAGGATGTCGTTGTGGCTTGTACAGCCCTTTGAGACACTTGTGATTTAGGGCTATATAAATAAACATTGATTGATTGATTGATTGATTGATTGATTGATATTACATAAGAACATGTTTTTTCCCAAAGGTCATTTAATGGGTGTAACAGCAGCAGGACACCCTTTGAAGTCTAGTGGCAATTTTGGTTTGACGTCAGGATCGAGCAAATAAACTAACCTGACTCGACATCCAGGGAGTACTTATCGATGGCCAGGTTCATGGTCTGGTAGGCCGTGTTGCAGAAGTCCTCCAGGATCAAGTAGACTGTGGAGGTGACGCCCTGAGCCACAGGCTTGCCGAATTTCATCCGGCTGTTGACCACGATGCTTCCGTTGCGGAAGTTGAGGATTTCAAGGTTCTCAAAGTTACTCAGGTTGGACTGGAGGTAGGGCACGAGCTGGGGACAACAAGGATTGTAAAAGTTGTTGCAAGCTATATAATTGAAGTCAATCAATTACAATGTACCAGTTCTAGGAAGCGCTGCTCCAACGCTTTGTACTCTGGCGAGCTCTTGTTAAACAGATCCTCTGAGAAGATCATGTTGGTCACCCGCAAGCTAAAGAAGACCATCAGCGCTCGACCTGGGTTAGCCGGCATGGCGATGCTTGCCGGGTCAGTGCCGTGTGACACGCTGAGCGGGAACCCCGTGCTGCCCTCCTCCGTGTGGTTGATCGAGCCGTAGTGGATCACTTCGTAGCTGGGGTCGCCATCTTCATCGGTGGTCTGGATCTAGCGGAAAATGGTAGAAAGTTGTTTTCGTTCTTACTTCCTGCGTGACATTGAAACTTACCTCCTCCACAAGTGAAGGGATGACAAGGTCAGGTTGCTCCTCCAAAGCTGGTTTCATCTCAGGTACATTTGCAAAGGCTGACTCCTCTTCTGCAGACGCTGCAGTTGGTTCTGGTGTGTCCTGGTTGACCAGCAAGATATTGTTATCGGCAAGTTCATCTGTTGCGATCTCTGAAGCTTCTGGAGGTCCTTCCACTTCTTCTGGAGCGGCTCTTTCAGCCTCTTCCGAATGCTTGGATTCACTTTGTTGACCAGCCTCGCTAGTTACATCTGCAGCACCAGGAAAAAAGCCCTCTTCTGCTGTTTCACTTGCTAGGAGCTCCTCGGTGATGACGCCACTGTCCAGATGCTCCTCGTCCAGAACGACCACATCTTCAGCCTCTGCTGCCGCCAAAGTTGTGGTATCAGGCCACCACAGCAGGTTGTCAATGTCACCGGTGCCCGAGGCCTCCACCAATACTGGGGGTTCAGGCAACGTGACTCCTTCTTCTTGACTCTCAAACGGGGGGACGTCCTCCTGTGTCTGCTGGTGGTGGTCCTCTTCTTCTGCCGCTGTAGTTTGCACAGTGTTCTCCAGCAGCAAACCCTCCTCCTTAATGCCTGGGTTAAACAAAGTCAGACTTGGCGTGGAAGAAGAAAGCTTGCTACACTAAAAGCTCAACTGTCTTTGAAGACCAGTTTGCTGTATTGTTTGTTTTTATGCTAAAGTCCAACATTTACTGGTAAGAAAAGAAACATCACGTGGATAAACACTTACTGCCGGTGTCAGGTGCCGACGTGGTGGCGACGGGAGGGGAAGATATATCAACGCTCTCCTCCAGGATGACCACATCGCTTTCCATCGTGACCACCGTGTCGTCTTCAGCCACCTCGGGCAGGAATTCGTCCCTCCTGACGTCTTCCATGACGTCTTCTGGGATTGGGAGTTCCGGCTCTGGTTCATTCTCAGGGCGGACCTGCATCGCAAACACCATGTCAAAATGTTGCGAGGCCATCAAAATAACCCTTTTTGCCTCCAGCCTGCGTCAGGTTGAATCAGGGAACCTCTTTGAAGATTTCAATGAAAAGAAACTAATGTAGCATAAACGTCGCTGCTGAACACATGTACGTCCTGTAATCAAATCCAGGGGATGTCAACAGATCACATAACATGCTCTTTATTTAAAGGCCTACTGAAACCCACTACTACCGACCACGCAGTCTGATAGTTTATATATCAATGATGAAATCTTAACATTATAACACATGCCAATACGGCCGGGTTAACTTATAAAGTGACATTTTAAATTTGCCGCTAAACTTCCGGTTCGAAACGCCTCTGAGGATGACGTATGCGTGTGACGTAGCCCGGCGAACACGGGTATGCCTTCCACATTGAAGCCGATACGAAAAAGCTCTGTTTTCATTTCATAATTCCACAGTATTCTGGACATCTGTGTTCGTGAATCTGTTTCAATCATGTTCATTGCATTATTGAGAAGGAAGCCGAGCAAGCAAAGAAGAAAGTTGTCGGTGCGAAATGGACGTATTTTTCGAACGTAGTCAGCCACAACAGTACACAGCCGGCGCTTCTTTGTTTACATTCCCGAAAGATGCAGTCAAGATGGAAGAACTCGGATAACAGAGACTCTAACCAGGAGGACTTTTGATTTGGATACACAGACGCCTGTAGAGAACTGGGACAACACAGACTCTTACCAGGATTACTTTGATTTGGATGACAAAGACGCAGACGTGCTACTGTGAGTATGCAGCTTTGGCTTTTTTTTGCGTATGTACGTAACTTTTTAAAAATATATAAGCTTTATGAACCTTGGGTTAGGTGAACGGTCTTTTGGGCTGAGTGATTGTGTGTGTTGATCATGTGTTTGAATTGTATTGGCGTGTTCTATGGAGCTAGGAGCTAGCAGAGGAGCTAGGAGCTAGCATAACACGTACCGTACCGTACGTGCGCGTCACGTACGTAACTTTTTAAAAATATATAAGCTTTATGAACCTTGGGTTAGGTGAACGGTCTTTTGGGCTGAGTGATTGTGTGTGTTGATCATGTGTTTGAATTGTATTGGCGTGTTCTATGGAGCTAGGAGCTAGCAGAGGAGCTAGGAGCTAGCATAACAAACACGCAGGTGTTATTATGCAGGATTAATTTGTGGCATATTAAATATAAGCCTGGTTGTGTTGTGGCTAATAGAGTATATATATGTCTTGTGTTTATTTACTGTTGTAGTCATTCCCAGCTGAATATCAGGTACCGTGAGTATGCAGCCTTGGCTGCTAAACATTCGATAACTTGACCGTATGTGCGCGTCACGTACGTAACTTTTTAAAAATATATACGCTTTATGAACCTTGGGTTAGGTAAACGGTCTTTTGGGCTGAGTGATTGTGTGTGTTGATCAGGTGTTTGAATTGTATTGGCGTGTTCTATGGAGCTAGGAGCTAGCAGAGGAGCTAGGAGCTAGCATAACAAACACGCAGGTGTTTTTATGCAGGATTAATTTGTGGCATATTAAATATAAGCCTGGTTGTGTTGTGGCTAATAGAGTATATATATGTCTTGTGTTTATTTACTGTTGTAGTCATTCCCAGCTGAATATCAGGTCACCCCCGGCTTTCACAGCATCTTCCCTATCTGAATAGCTTCAACTCCCCACTAGTCCTTCACTTGCACTTTACTCATCCACAAATCTTTCATCCTCGCTCAAATTAATGGGGAAATTGTCGCTTTCTCGGTCCGAATCTCTCTCACTTCATGCGGCCATCATTGTAAACAATAGGGAACTTTGCGTATATGTTCAACTGACTACGTCACGCTACTTCCGGTAGGTGCAAGCCTTTTTTTTATCAGATACCAAAAGTTGCAATCTTTATCGTCGTTGTTCTATACTAAATCCTTTCAGCAAAAATATGGCAATATCGCGAAATGATCAAGTATGACACATAGAATAGATCTGCTATCCCCGTTTAAATAAAAAAAATTCATTTCAGTAGGCCTTTAAAGACTGGACCATTAACTGGAAATAATAATTGCCGCTTTGATTAGGATCATTTATTCACGGCAATGTATTAATTGGTGGTAAATGTTCATGTTGACACTATTCTGGCTGTGTAGAACATTGCTGTCAAAGTCATCCAATAAACCCCTGATGAGCCTTTCAGCATTGTTCAAAACACGCATGAATATAGTTTTTAATATTTATTTCGACTGCAGAATATCAATTTAAAAATGTTTTTTTTCTTTAATGTATATAAATGTTTGTATATTTGTTTTCTGTAATGTATATAAAAAAAGCCTATCTTTTCATCACTTACATATTTTTTTTTTTACATTTTTTTATTTCCTTTTTTTTTGGCAAAGCTACACCTTTGAGTGATATTATAAACCGATGCAATAATGAGTGCAATATTGGATAGTGCAATCGGGAGGTGTGCGATACAGGGGGAGTGTAATGTGTGATCTCATAACTAACTGATATACCTGCGCACTGTTCAGTATTGTCGGATGAATTGTATGAATGTAAAACGTGTGTCTTCATGTCCTAGACAAATTTCTCCTTGGAGACAATAAAGCTAATTATTATTATTATACTGCTTTGTCATGCCCCATATGCCAAATAACTACAATAACTAGATTTTTCATATCTATCTTGATGTGTTTGATTGTCTAGCTGATTAATCTTTTTTTTTTCTTCCCTCGACACCTGACACCGACACTTTGACTCTAGGTAGAATTCATACAGCGCAGTCATAGACCAATTAACTTTACAAGTGAACTCTATTTTTGCTATCTACCTATTGCTATTTTGTTGTTTAATTGGCTGCTTGTTACTAGGCAGAATTCACAGGGCTCAGTCAAAGTATCTCATGTGAACTATTGAACCAATTGAACTCAATTTTAGCTTTTTTTGTTTATTTTTGGTCCTTAGTACCACCTTAGTACCAGGAGTACTCACATGACAGTTTGAGTATTTATATAAAGTATCGCAAAGAAAGTGTGCATTTTAACATTGCATTGAGTCACATTTTTTTGGTGTTCCTCTTTCCTGTCTGAACTGCACAATAGTTTCAGCCAGAGTTGGAAAGACATGTGAACGACACCCCTGCCCTGTCGTGTTGAAAGCAACTGTTGCTGTCCTACAAATGCTTTTTAGGTCAAATGCAGCACCAGTCCATCTAATTATCTGATATCAGGATTCCGTGTTGCTGTGTGGAATTGGGAACGTCCTGTTTTGATCAGTGTTGTATGCACGACAGATATCTACTGTTACGGCTCTGTTGTAGTAATGGTGTGAAAGAAGCTTATGGGCTAGTGCGCCATTAGGGAGGTCACTGTGCTTATCTACCGTACATTATGTTTCCATCAGCCCTTTTCTCTTGACATTCCACCCCAAAAAAATGGGCGTCCCCTGCCCAAAGTTTTTGGAACAAAAAAATTATATTTTCCAAAAAATGTGTGAAAAAAGCCTGCAATCAGCGGAATCAAGGATTTGCTTTCAGCTTTTATTTACCTCCCAATCTGGCTTTCAATGAAGTTAACCACCAGACGTATTTAGAGCAGCCCTGAAAGGACTTCGCCGCACAAAATAAAAGTCAGACTTTGTAAGATGCTACGTCTCGGTCTTGACAGACGGCGCTGTGTAGTGCGTCGGCGGATTATTACAGCAAAGAGCCAAACAAATCCGCTTCATCCTTTTGCCGGTGAGCTCATCTTTGTTACCTGCGCTGGTGCAACAGGTTAGCACAAACGTCACAGACATACTCTGCCACCTCCCCTACTGGGTTTCTTGAACTGGTTCTTCAGGCCTGGCTTTGCATTTGTCTATTTACATCTAGTAATCCATAATGCTTGTCCGTCAACACCAGAAATAACTCTATTATTGTGCTCAAAAAGTACTTATACCTACGCTAGGATCCTGTTTGTGGACTTCAGCTCTGCCTTCAACACCATCCTCCCTGGACTACTACGAGACAAGCTCTACCAGCTCAAAATGCCCGACTCCCTCTGCAGTTGGATTAATGACTTCCTGACAGACCGAAGACAGCACGTGCGGCTGGGGAAGATTGTCTCGGACAGTGGAACCACAAACACTGGTACTCCTCAGGGCTGTGTACTCTCCCCCTGGCTCTTCTCCCTGTATACAAACTGCTGCACCTCCAGTCACCAATCCGTAAAACTGCTCAAGTTTGCAGATGACACCACCCTCATCAGGCTCATCTCAGATGGCGATGAGACCGCCTACAGGAGAGGTGGACCAGCTGGCGTCCTGGTGCAGCCTCAACAACCTGGAGCTGAACGCCCAGAAAACAGTGGAGATGATCATGGACTTCAGGAAAGTCACAGCCCCACCATCCCCCCTCACCCTGATTGACTCTCCCACCCCCGTCTCCATTGTGGACTCCTTCTGATTCTTGGGCACCACCATCACCCAGGACCTCAAGTGGGAGCCGACCATCAGCTCCCTCAACAAGAAGGCCCAGCAGAGGATGTACTTCCTGCGGCAGCTGAGGAAACTTAAGGTGGCGACCGAGATGCTGGTGCAGTTTTACTCAGCCATCATAGAGTCCATCCTGACCTCCTCCATCACCGTGTGGTTCCAGGGTGCCACAGTCCAGGATAAGAATAGACTGCAGCGCATGGTACATGCTGCTGAGAAGGTGATTGGCTGCAAGCTCCCACCCCTCCAGGACCTGTTCTCCTCCAGGACCAGGAGGCGTGTGCGTGGGATCACAGCTGACTCTTCTCACCCTGGACACACACTATTCTCCCCTCTCCCCTCAGACTACGCTCCATCCAGACCCACACCTCCCGCCACCTCAACACTTTTTTCCCCTCGGCCATCAGGCACATGAACAAGAACTCCTAACAGCAGCTCCTTGAATTCCTTCTAAGTCTATAACAAGATCTGATAGCTCAGTCACAGCTCTTTTTATTACCAAATATGTGTTATATGTGTTTTATGTTGCACCATTGCACCAAGAAAAATTCCTAGTTTGTGAACCCGTTCTCAAACAATGGCAATAAAAACTATTCTGATTGTGATACAAACCCCAAAAGCAGTGAAGTTGTCACGTTGTGTAAATGGTAAATAAAAAGAGAATACAATGATTTGCAAATTCTTTTCAACTTATATTTAATTGAATAGACTGCAAAGACAAGATATTTCACGTTGGAACTGGTAAACTTTATTGTTTGCAAATATTAGCTCATTTGGAATTTGATGGCTGCAACATGTTTCAAAAAAACTGGCACAAGTGGCAAAAAAGACTGATTAAGTTGAGGAATGCTCATCAAAGACTTATTTGGAACATCCCACAGGTGAACAGGCTAATTGGGAACAGGTGGGTGCCATGATTGGGTATAAAAGTAGATTCCATGAAATGCTCAGTCATTCACAAACAAGGATGGGGCGAGGGTCACCACTTTGTCAACAAATGCCTGAGCAAATTGTTGAACAGTTTAAGAACAACATTTCTCAACAAGGAATTTAGGGATTTCACCATCTACGCTCCGTAATATCATCAAAGGGTTCAGAGAATGTGGAGAAATCACTGCACGTAAGCAGCTAAGCCCGTGACCTTCCATCCCTCAGGCGTACTGCATCAAAAACCAACATCAGTGTGTAAAGGATATCACCACATGGGCTCAGGAACACTTCAGAAAACCACTGTCAGTAACTACAGTTCATCACTACATCTGTAAGTGCAAGTTAAAACTCTACTATGCAAAGCCAAACCCATTTATCAACAACACCCAGAAACGCAGCCGGCTTCTCTTGGCCCGAGCTCATCTAAGATGGACTAATGCAAAGTGTAAAAGTGTTCTGTGGTCTGACAAGTCCACTTTTCAAATTGTTTTTGGAAACCTCCGGAACAAAGAGGAAAAGAACCATTCAGATTTTTATAGGCGCAAAGTGTAAAAGGCAGCATGTGTGATGGTATGGGGGTGTATTAGTGGCCAAGACATGGGTAAACTTACACATCTGTGAAGGCACCATTAATGCTGAAAGGTACATACTGTACAGGTTTTGGAGCAACATATGTTGCCATCCAAGCAATGTTATCATGGACGCCCCTGCTTATTTCAGCAATCAGACCTGTCTCCCATTGAAATTGTGTGGTGCATTATGAAGCGTGAAATACAACAAAGGAGACCCCGGACTGTTGAACAACTTAAGCTGTACATCAAGCAAAAATGGGAAATAATTCCACTTCAAAAATGTGTCTCCTCAGTTCCCAAACCTTTACTGAGTGTTGTTCAAAGGAAAGGCCATGTAACACACTGGTAAAAATGCCTTTTTTGCAATGTGTTGCTGCCATTAAATTCTGTGTGTATTCAGAATTCAATTGTGTATTCAATCGAATATTAGTTGAAAATGACACAACATGCCAACTTGACTGGTTTTGGGTTTTGTACAAACACTGAAATATTTAGATTTTCTTAAATAACTAATATAAATAAATACTCTCAGAAAGCCCACTAGTTTGCATGTTTCGGACATTGAGAGTAGCACATACTCTGTTCAGTGGTCCTCAAAGGCTCCTTGGAAACACCTCCGTGTATAGAAGGACCACTCTGTTCTGAAAGAGCACAGCTTGTAGATTCAGTGTGTCGCTTAGTTGTCAGACACTAATGTGTTTATAGGATATGTCATTTCTTAATAAGGAAAGACATACAGTAAATGCCTCTTTTTTCATGTTAACATTTAAGCTAGCGAGCGCTCGTCCGTCCGTGAGATGATCCAAATGCAGTTATAAATCACGGTTTTTCGATAACTTTTACACCAGTTCAGAAACATTACAGTATCTCCCAAAATGGAGTATACTACTCCCATTAGAGTGTCCATTCAGTCACCTCGTAAAAAAAACCGCCATGCGGCCAAGTTTGTTCTTCATGTTGAAATTCCTGTTTCCCCTTATAGAACCGCAGCTTCACAAGGTATACTGTAATAAAAACGCTTGCAAAATGCTTTCCTCGTCACGTTACGGTTCACTTACTACAGTCTCAGTGCATTGCCAAGTTTGAAAGTACAATTGAATACCAAGTGAAGTTTCATGTCAAAATGATGGCGGTTTTAGAGTGTATAAGGTGATTTAAGAACATAGGAAGTGTTTATAGAGGGATTATAAACATGTTAAATGCAAATGTTATTAATAAGAATCATAAAATAAATCACGTGCCTGCTTTGCGCAAATTCATCTGTTTTTCACAATGAGCAGCAAGAAGGGAAAAAAGGCACAGCATTTTTGATAATTTACCACATCTGTGTTTATAAGTCATCTATTGATGCATTTGGTTGTCCACCAACACATCAATCAAAGCGACAGGTAAATGACTCGTGAATACACCTGGCTGTATCTATTTGTTTCTATAAGCTCGGGGTGTCCAAAAGTGTAGACAAGTACAGCCTGGGGCTTTTTTCTTTAGCAAAAATGTAAACATACAACTAAAAGGCATAATTTAACAACAATACGCTGCACTAATAACTAATACAAACACAAAGCTTTGACTTTAAATATAAATATATATATTTTTTGCCTTTTTAAAAATGAATAATGTGAGAAAAGTTTGGACACCACTTGTCTAATTCTGTACTCCATTTACCTGGGAAGTGGGAAGTCAGAGCTAGGAGTGACGTCACAGCTGAGTTGTGAGCGTTCCGGTTACCATGTCAGAAATCAAAATGGCCAAATCCACCAAAGATATTTTTGCGCTTGCCTTGTTTGAATACGAACAACTTATAGGAAAACATGCAACCTTCAAACACGGTGGATGAAGAGAAAACCCAGGCGCTTTTGATAGCGATGTAGAACATATATACCACATACAAAAAGTGTAGTTAACACTAACGTGACGTTAGCAAATATAAATATACAACAACGCATTGTACACGACTGATTTAATGCGGTTATTATAGAAGAGGATATCATTGTTTACATCCAGAGTAGCTATCTTTGAAGCAAACTCTGAATCGGTGACAATTCTTTGACTTTCCATGTCAGAAATCCAACCTCAAGGGGTGTTTCAGTTGAAATTCTGACGAGGAACTTGGAAATTCGGACTTTCCAGTACAAATTGAACGCACCATAAGCTAACCCTTTTCTTTCATATCAAAAGGTGCCAAAACACGCACCGGTACTGTGTTTTATTTGCTATTACTTCTCTGACAAATACGCCGCTGTTATCAAACCCCCAAAGTTGATCCCCGTAAATCGGATTGACTTGTAATTTCTCACACATCTTAATATGTCCTACAAAACAACCTAGGGATGGTTACCTTTCACATTTGAACCAATACACTAACAATTCCGGGTTCTGGGAATCAATACCGGTACTCAACAGTACCAATTTTTGGTATTTTTGTGTGTGTTAATAATTGTTTTTGATAATACAAATTTTTTTTATTGCAACAGTTAAACATTTGCTGATTATTATCACATTGCTGAGTCTCAATTACAGTTGCAAGTCCAAAACGTTAGGCAGAAGTAGAGAATAGTTTATGGTTTGTTGGCCAGTCAGTTCAATGTTTGCTGTTTTGGCGCCCTAAAAAGTGTTAATAATGTAATTATTGCACTTATTACGCACCAGCTGTTTGATTGTAACGCACAGTTTATTTGTAGTTTTCATTAACAAATTTGAAGGTGTTGAAATCGCCATGTAAAATTGCTAATGCTAATTAGCATGTCATTAGCAAAAGCAATGTATGTGACGTCACGCCCCACCCAGGAATGACGTGAATCTGTTCCCAATAGGACTAGTGGGATTCGATCTGTGCCAAAAATATACCTGATTCCGTATCCATCTCTACAGTTGAACTTGATGGTGTTTATCCAAATCACCACCAAATTTGGCACGTACATTTCGGGGACTGACAAACACGTGTGTACAGTTTGAGCAAGATTGGTTAAAAAACATGGCCGCCATCAAGCAAAACAATTTAGAAACTAGCATTCCATAAATCATTGACCATTTGTCTAACTGATATTAGAGGATATTTGTCCTAAACCAGGGGTGTAATCCGGCCCGCGTACAGGTTTTATCCGGCCCGCGGGATGAGTTTGCTATGTATAAAAATGTGCCAAAATTTTTGAATGTAAGAAACTGCTGTTCTAAATGTGTCCACTAGATGTCACAATAGCAATTATTTGTATCTTTGCAGATTATGCTACATATGTACAAAATAAATCAACTACATGATGTTAGTGCACCAGACGAGGAAATTGAGCAAACTACATCAATAACATCCCGTAATTTGATTTTGATCTGTTTTTATCTTGATAGATTGAAAATGAACACCAATGAGTTGACTGATGACCATCGTCACATCATTTATTCAGAAAGGACAAATAAAGATAGAATACTATTCTCCGCAACATGTAAGTTTAAAGTGTGCATTTTCAGAATGTGCTTGTTTTATTTAAAGAAAAGAAAAAAAAACAATCTGAAGTTGTCTTTCTTTTTAAGTTATCGTGCCGCGGTTTTACCAGTCCGGCCCACTTGGGAGTAGATATTTCTCCATGTGACCCCCCATCTAAAATGACTTTGACACCTCTGTCCTAAATGTATGGGCAAACGTCTTAGAAAGTATTTTGACTACCACAGGGGGCGCCACAACACAGATATGAGTGTAGTGTGCTTGTGACCACTCACCGAGGTTTCTCCTGCAGCATGGACCGTCTCCGGGATCTCAGACACTGTGGAACCAGCAAGAGGAACCATCATTAATACAAGCTGACACTTAAAAAAAGCACCAATGTGGCCGTCTGGAATCAGAACCGACGCAACATGTTTAACGTCACGGCGCTGGAAGGCCTTCCGTCCTGACAGCGGCACCTTCGAAAAATCTGCAGAGCACATCAGCCTCTGCGGGACAAGGCCGTCGCGCCGCCCAAACCCTACGCTCTTCTGAGCCGCCCGTCAGACCATATGAGAGCCATTAATCCGGCACGTCCGAGCCTATAATTCATGCGAGCGTCTCATGGGCATACGACTGAGCGCGCAGGATCTCCAGGTCACGGATAAATCTCTCGGGTGTTATCGCTTCCGTCAAAGTTGATGAAAAGACGTGGCTCGGAGCAGAAGAGAGGAGGCAAACCTACTTAGCCGACAGATGTGCTACCTTGCTGTCAAATAGAAGATGCAAAAATAAATCAGAATCTCTAATTTCATGTCCTTGGGTGAAAGACGGGGACTAAAACCGCAGTTAGGTCACACACAGTCCTCAAACCAACCACTGTTCATTAAATATGCCTCACTTTTCTTTGAATAAAATGTGCCAAAGCAGACAAATAAGAAACAGATGAGCGCATTAGAGATGTTTTCTCAAGCGTCGTCACGGCGGCGTCTGCCGAGCCTCTGAGAGATGACACGTGAATGTTTGCGTTGGAGACTGCCGCTGCTACGGCCGCACGGTGATGTCACCAACAACAATACGCACCGCTCTCCAAGGCGTCCTTCAGGAGGTCCTCGGTGACAAAGGTCTTCAGCTCGCTGATGGCGTAGACCAAGGTCGGGTGCTCTTTGACCTCGCGGTAGGAGTTCTCCACCTGGTTGGACTGGAGGGTCAGGTAGTCCAGTTGATCGCCGCTCACGCCCGCACTGTCCACCACCAGAGTGACGGCGTAGTCCACGATGATGCCTTCCAGCCTGGGGGAACAAAAGGTGCAAAGATAAGCTACTGAAATTCAATTAGATTCTTAGAAGTCAGGCCCCTTACAGACTGAGCACTTATTACATTACAAATGCATTATTTTGGAAGCACTATGACCTACTTTTAACTCTTTTCTTCTCTGGAGTGTCACATGACCTGTAAGATTAATCACCACACCACAGCTGAAGGTTAAATATTTGTCTTTGCACCCCGTGTGTATGTTTTAGCTGTAAGCCAGTAGCAATGTTAGCTGCTAGCTCACTGTTCGATGTAAGCATTTCCCTGCCAAAAGAAATGCTAACCGCTAGCACGCTTTCAGCGTGAGGCATTAACTGCCAAAAGCATTGTTAGCTGCTAGCACAATGTTAGCTAGGGGCATTTTATGCCAATAACAGTACTATGACTAGACTAAGACTATTTGGGGGCCAATTATATGCTAATGTTAGCGGCTAACGCTAATCACAAGTTAACTGTGGGATTTATTTTATTTTTTGGCAGGTTGAATGATTAGCCCCTCATTGTTTGTGGTATGAGTAATTTGGTGCCACTGCTAGCGCTAAAGATGTGTTGGAGTAATTTAGTGTCACTGCTAAAATTGGGCGGAATGAGTGTTTAGTAGGGTTGCAGGGAAAAATCTGAATGGAGATTCTTATTTATCATGAATCGATTTTAAATGTATCATCGATTTTTAAAAGACATTTTTCATCTGTGTGCTTACTCTCTAAGCGTATATGTCATATGTCAGCAGCCAAGAGAAGCTTTTATAACCTGTTTGAAAAATGTTTTGTATCTTATGTATCCCAAATAATTTACGGTATTGCAAGAATCGATGTGAATTGAGAATTGATTCTGAATCAAATAGTCATCCCAAGAATCTGAATCAAATTGAATCATGAGTTGTAAGATTGACATTTCTACAGATTAGTGCCTTATGAGTTGTAAGACGTACTATATTAGTGCTAATGTTAGCTGCTACTACTAATGTTAGCTGCTATCGCTAACCACAATAATGCGTATAAATAAAAAAAGAGGTTTCTGTATATGTCATAAATCAGCAACCATGAGGAGCTTTTGTAACCTGTTTTCAAAAGGCTTTTGAAAAATGATTTTAACAAAAAATATATTGCAAGAATCTGTTTGAATCAAGAATCGATTCTGAATCAAATCGTCACTCCAAGAATGGGAATCAAATTGAATCGTGAATTGTTAGCTGTGAGATTTCAGTACCAATGCTAATGTTATCTGCTACCGCAGGTTAGCTTTGCAAAAGAGTATTTCAGTGTCGATGCTAAAATTGAGACTGGTTGTCTGGCTAGTGGGTTGTCATCCAATGCTGACATTAGCTGCTAGCACTAGCCGCAGATTGACTGGCTAACACGCTATTAGGTGTGAGATGGAGTATTTTGGAGCGGCTTTTGACGTTAACTGCTAGCACTAGTTGCAGCTAAACTTGTTATTTGTCAGGATTTTGATGCCACTGCTAATGTCAGCTTGTTAGCAGGTTGCACATTATTAGCTGTGAGGCTGAGTGTGACAGCAAATGTTATCTGTCAGCGCTAGCAGCAGGTTGACTGGTTAGCACAGGGGTCCCCGAACTACGGCCCGCCAGGGTCCAAAATCTGGCCCACGGGAAGTCCCAAGTTGAATTTAAAAAAAAAAAATCTGTCCTTTCTAATCAATTTTCTACCACTTGTTACTCTCGGTGTCTCCAAGCCTCGTGACATCATCGCGCTCGGAATATACAGTAATGGTCAAAAGTTTAAATACATTTGGGAAGAACATGGCTGTCTTGAGTTTACAATTATTTCTACAACTCTTATTTTTTTGTGATGTAGTGATTGGAGCACATACTTGTTGCTCACAAAAAACATTCATGAAGTTTGCTTCTTTTATGAATTTATTATGGCTCTACTGAAAATGTGAGGGTCAAAAGTGCTCACCTGCGTTCCAGCGATCAACGGCGCGACGAAGGACTTCATCCGTGGGTTTGGCGGCAAGCATCGGCTAGGCGTAGTAAGTAGTCCTTGTTGTGTTGCTGTAAGTATTGTACTTAGCCGCTAAGACACCGATCCATCCCACCTACAACGTTCTTCTTTGCAGCCTCCATTGTTCATTAAACAAATTGCAAAAGATTCACCAACACAGATGTCCAGAATACTGTGGAATTTTGTCGAAGAAAACAAGAGGCTTTTCTATCGGGTCCGATGGGGTCCAACCACTTCCGTTGCTTTTGTGACGTCACGCGCATAAATCATATCCAAAGGAGTTTTTCAACCGGAAGTGTGGCGGGAATTTTAAAATGTGACTTTACCCCGGCCGTATTGGCATGTGTTGCAATGTTAAGATTTCATCATTGATATATAAACTATCAGACTGCGTGGTCGCTAGTAGTGGCTTTCAGTAGGTCTTTAAGAGGCCATGAAGCTAATTTGATTTGATTGTAACTTTTCTACATCACCAAAATTGATCATGTATGTTGCTGTATGTATACTTTTGACCCTCACATTTTCAGTAGAGCCATAATAAATTCATAAAAGAAGCAAACTTCATGAATGTTTTTTGTGAGCAACAAGTATGTGCTCCAATCACTACATCACAACAAAATAAGAGTTGTAAAAATGATTGGAAACTCAAAACAGCCATGACATGATGTTCTTTACAAGTGTATGTAAACTTTTGACCATGACTGTATATATGTATATATATATATATATATAAATATACAGTTTCTGTGGTTTATCCGTTATAGTGCTCAATACCGGGGTAGAGCGGAATGTACGTTAGGTCAGAAAAAAACGCAGAGGCTATTTCATCCCCACAAGCCTGTTTCGCAGGTTTCCCTGCTCTTCAGGGTATTTTATAATATATATACATATATATATACACAGCACGGCCCCCGGCAAGATTTTTTTAACTTAATGCGGCCCCCGAGTCAAAAAGTTTGGTGACCCCTAGGTTAGCGCGTTGTTAGCTGTGAGATGGATTACTGATGTCAGATGAAATATGAGCTGTTAGCACCAGCTGCAGCTTGACTGCATAGCACATTGTTAGTGGGGGGATTGAGTATTGTTTACTAAAAGAAAGATTACTGGCTCGCTGTGACATTTCAGTCCTGCCCCTAATATAAGATGATAGTTAATATGTGTTATAAATGCTATATATAAGTATAAACAAGTATTTGCTGTTCAGTTTAAGGTTCTGCGATGGCCACAGTTTGACCCTGGAACAGATTATTTCCGTTACTCGCTATGGGGAAAAAATAGAAGTTGCTATTTTGATGAAGCAGCACATCTTTTTTTGAACTCATCCTCTTTTCTCTTTCTCCCAGTGAGCTCCTGCAAAGCTCCAGTAATCGTCCTGGTCCCAAGACCCCCCACTTGCTGATCCACCTTAAAAGGTGAGTGACCCCTGCTAACACCATTAACACGGGCAGCTCGCGAGACGTCTGTGGCACGTGCCCGTGCTCACAGCTGCACACGGCCGTGCATAAATACAACAAGTCTTTTTCTTTTACAGACGTTTTCAGATGAAAGAAGGGCAACTCACGCTTGTCCATCCTTGTGAGGCCTTCATAAAAACAAGGGAAAGAAGGGGATAGTTAGCCATGTATGGAGTAGAAAGACGGCAAACTTCCAGTAGAAAGGATTAAATTAAGACACGTGAGAGAAACTGACCTGAAGTCCATCACAGACACACTCTTAAATCCAGGAAGTCCCGCTAGTGCATCTTCAATCTGCAAAGACACACTCATTACTCATTTAGTACATTTACTGACATACAAAGCAGACAACTTAGAGGTCAGAGGACCATATATGGTCATTTAGTACATTTACTGACATACAAAGCAGACAACTTAGAGGTCAGAGGACCATATATGGTCATTTAGTACATTTACTGACATACAAAGCAGACAACTTAGAGGTCAGAGGACCACATATGGTCATTTAGTACATTTACTGACATACAAAGCAGACAACTTTAGAGGTCAGAGGACCACATATGGTCATTTAGTACATTTACTGACATACAAAGCAGACAACTTTAGAGGTCAGAGGACCACATATGGTCATTTAGTACATTTACTGACATACAAAGCAGACAACTTAGAGGTCAGAGGACCATATATGGTCATTTAGTACATTTACTGACATACAAAGCAGACAACTTAGAGGTCAGAGGACCACATATGGTCATTTAGTACATTTACTGACATACAAAGCAGACAACTTAGAGGTCAGAGGACCATATATGGTCATTTAGTACATTTACTGACATACAAAGCAGACAACTTAGAGGTCAGAGGACCACATATGGTCATTTAGTACATTTACTGACATACAAAGCAGACAACTTAGAGGTCAGAGGACCACATATGGTCATTTAGTACATTTACTGACATACAAAGCAGACAACTTTAGAGGTCAGAGGACCACATATGGTCATTTAGTACATTTACTGACATACAAAGCAGACAACTTTAGAGGTCAGAGGACCACATATGGTCATTTAGTACATTTACTGACATACAAAGCAGACAACTTAGAGGTCAGAGGACCATATATGGTCATTTAGTACATTTACTGACATACAAAGCAGACAACTTAGAGGTCAGAGGACCACATATGGTCATTTAGTACATTTACTGACATACAAAGCAGACAACTTAGAGGTCAGAGGACCATATATGGTCATTTATTACATTTACTGACATACAAAGCAGACAACTTAGAGGTCAGAGGACCATATATGGTCATTTAGTACATTTACTGACATACAAAGCAGACAACTTAGAGGTCAGAGGACCATATATGGTCATTTAGTACATTTACTGACATACAAAGCAGACAACTTAGAGGTCAGAGGACCATATATGGTCATTTAGTACATTTACTGACATACAAAGCAGACAACTTAGAGGTCAGAGGACCACATATGGTCATTTAGTACATTTACTGACATACAAAGCAGACAACTTAGAGGTCAGAGGACCATATATGGTCATTTAGTACATTTACTGACATACAAAGCAGACAACTTAGAGGTCAGAGGACCATATATGGTCATTTAGTACATTTACTGACATACAAAGCAGACAACTTAGAGGTCAGAGGACCACATATGGTCATTTAGTACATTTACTGACATACAAAGCAGACAACTTAGAGGTCAGAGGACCACATATGGTCATTTAGTACATTTACTGACATACAAAGCAGACAACTTAGAGGTCAGAGGACCACATATGGTCATTTAGTACATTTACTGACATACAAAGCAGACAACTTTAGAGGTCAGAGGACCACATATGGTCATTTAGTACATTTACTGACATACAAAGCAGACAACTTTAGAGGTCAGAGGACCACATATGGTCATTTAGTACATTTACTGACATACAAAGCAGACAACTTAGAGGTCAGAGGACCATATATGGTCATTTAGTACATTTACTGACATACAAAGCAGACAACTTAGAGGTCAGAGGACCACATATGGTCATTTAGTACATTTACTGACATACAAAGCAGACAACTTAGAGGTCAGAGGACCATATATGGTCATTTATTACATTTACTGACATACAAAGCAGACAACTTAGAGGTCAGAGGACCATATATGGTCATTTAGTACATTTACTGACATACAAAGCAGACAACTTAGAGGTCAGAGGACCATATATGGTCATTTAGTACATTTACTGACATACAAAGCAGACAACTTAGAGGTCAGAGGACCATATATGGTCATTTAGTACATTTACTGACATACAAAGCAGACAACTTAGAGGTCAGAGGACCACATATGGTCATTTAGTACATTTACTGACATACAAAGCAGACAACTTAGAGGTCAGAGGACCATATATGGTCATTTAGTACATTTACTGACATACAAAGCAGACAACTTAGAGGTCAGAGGACCATATATGGTCATTTAGTACATTTACTGACATACAAAGCAGACAACTTAGAGGTCAGAGGACCACATATGGTCATTTAGTACATTTACTGACATACAAAGCAGACAACTTAGAGGTCAGAGGACCACATATGGTCATTTAGTACATTTACTGACATACAAAGCAGACAACTTAGAGGTCAGAGGACCACATATGGTCATTTAGTACATTTACTGACATACAAAGCAGACAACTTTAGAGGTCAGAGGACCACATATGGTCATTTAGTACATTTACTGACATACAAAGCAGACAACTTTAGAGGTCAGAGGACCACATATGGTCATTTAGTACATTTACTGACATACAAAGCAGACAACTTAGAGGTCAGAGGACCATATATGGTCATTTAGTACATTTACTGACATACAAAGCAGACAACTTAGAGGTCAGAGGACCACATATGGTCATTTAGTACATTTACTGACATACAAAGCAGACAACTTAGAGGTCAGAGGACCATATATGGTCATTTATTACATTTACTGACATACAAAGCAGACAACTTAGAGGTCAGAGGACCATATATGGTCATTTAGTACATTTACTGACATACAAAGCAGACAACTTAGAGGTCAGAGGACCATATATGGTCATTTAGTACATTTACTGACATACAAAGCAGACAACTTAGAGGTCAGAGGACCATATATGGTCATTTAGTACATTTACTGACATACAAAGCAGACAACTTAGAGGTCAGAGGACCACATATGGTCATTTAGTACATTTACTGACATACAAAGCAGACAACTTAGAGGTCAGAGGACCATATATGGTCATTTAGTACATTTACTGACATACAAAGCAGACAACTTAGAGGTCAGAGGACCATATATGGTCATTTAGTACATTTACTGACATACAAAGCAGACAACTTAGAGGTCAGAGGACCACATATGGTCATTTAGTACATTTACTGACATACAAAGCAGACAACTTAGAGGTCAGAGGACCACATATGGTCATTTAGTACATTTACTGACATACAAAGCAGACAACTTAGAGATCAGAGGACCACATATGGTCATTTAGTACATTTACTGACATACAAAGCAGACAACTTAGAGGTCAGAGGACCACATATGGTCATTTAGTACATTTACTGACATACAAAGCAGACAACTTAGAGGTCAGAGGACCACATATGGTCATTTAGTACATTTACTGACATACAAAGCAGACAACTTAGAGGTCAGAGGACCACATATGGTCATTTAGTACATTTACTGACATACAAAGCAGACAACTTAGAGGTCAGAGGACCACATATGGTCATTTAGTACATTTACTGACATACAAAGCAGACAACTTAGAGGTCAGAGGACCACATATGGTCATTTAGTACATTTACTGACATACAAAGCAGACAACTTAGAGGTCAGAGGACCACATATGGTAATTTAGTACATTTACTGACATACAAAGCAGACAACTTAGAGGTCAGAGGACCACATATGGTCATTTAGTACATTTACTGACATACAAAGCAGACAACTTAGAGGTCAGAGGACCACATATGGTCATTTAGTACATTTACTGACATACAAAGCAGACAACTTAGAGGTCAGAGGACCACATATGGTCATTTAGTACATTTACTGACATACAAAGCAGACAACTTAGAGGTCAGAGGACCACATATGGTCATTTAGTACAATTACTGACATACAAAGCAGACAACTTAGAGGTCAGAGGACCACATATGGTCATTTAGCACATTTACTGACATACAAAGCAGACAACTTAGAGGTCAGAGGACCACATATGGTCATTTAGTACATTTACTGACATACAAAGCAGACAACTTAGAGGTCAGAGGACCACATATGGTCATTTAGTACATTTACTGACATACAAAGCAGACAACTTAGAGGTCAGAGGACCACATATGGTCATTTAGTACATTTACTGACATACAAAGCAGACAACTTAGAGGTCAGAGGACCACATATGGTCATTTAGTACATTTACTGACATACAAAGCAGACAACTTAGAGGTCAGAGGACCACATATGGTCATTTAGCACATTTACTGACATACAAAGCAGACAACTTAGAGGTCAGAGGACCACATATGGTCATTTAGTACATTTACTGACATACAAAGCAGACAACTTAGAGGTCAGAGGACCACATATGGTCATTTAGTACATTTACTGACATACAAAGCAGACAACTTAGAGGTCAGAGGACCACATATGGTCATTTAGCACATTTACTGACATACAAAGCAGACAACTTAGAGGTCAGAGGACCACATATGGTCATTTAGTACATTTACTGACATACAAAGCAGAAAACTTAGAGGTCAGAGGACCACATATGGTCATTTAGTACATTTACTGACATACAAAGCAGACAACTTAGAGGTCAGAGGACCACATATGGTCATTTAGTACATTTACTGACATACAAAGCAGACAACTTAGAGGTCAGAGGACCACATATGGTCATTTAGTACATTTACTGACATACAAAGCAGACAACTTTAGAGGTCAGAGGACCACATATGGTCATTTAGTACATTTACTGACATGCAAAGCAGACAACTTAGAGGTCAGAGGACCACATATGGTCATTTAGTACATTTACTGACATACAAAGCAGACAACTTAGAGGTCAGAGGACCACATATGGTCATTTAGTACATTTACTGACATACAAAGCAGACAACTTAGAGGTCAGAGGACCACATATGGTCATTTAGTACATTTACTGACATACAAAGCAGACAACTTAGAGGTCAGAGGACCATATATGGTCATTTAGTACATTTACTGACATACAAAGCAGACAACTTAGAGGTCAGAGGACCATATATGGTCATTTAGTACATTTACTGACATACAAAGCAGACAACTTAGAGGTCAGAGGACCATATATGGTCATTTAGTACATTTACTGACATACAAAGCAGACAACTTAGAGGTCAGAGGACCATATATGGTCATTTAGTACATTTACTGACATACAAAGCAGACAACTTAGAGGTCAGAGGACCATATATGGTCATTTAGTACATTTACTGATATACAAAGCAGACAACTTAGAGGTCAGAGGACCATATATGGTCATTTAGTACATTTACTGACATACAAAGCAGACAACTTAGAGGTCAGAGGACCATATATGGTCATTTAGTACATTTACTGACATACAAAGCAGACAACTTAGAGGTCAGAGGACCATATATGGTCATTTAGTACATTTACTGACATACAAAGCAGACAACTTAGAGGTCAGAGGACCATATATGGTCATTTAGTACATTTACTGACATACAAAGCAGACAACTTAGAGGTCAGAGGACCATATATGGTCATTTAGTACATTTACTGACATACAAAGCAGACAACTTAGAGGTCAGAGGACCATATATGGTCATTTAGTACATTTACTGACATACAAAGCAGAAAACTTAGAGGTCAGAGGACCATATATGGTCATTTAGTACATTTACTGACATACAAAGCAGAAAACTTAGAGGTCAGAGGACCATATATGGTCATTTTAACACTTCAAGATGGCCGCCTTGCTGGAAGGTCGACGAGAGGGGATTCTCTTCGCCAATCAGGGTAGAGCGGTAAATATCAGGAAAACTTTACAGCTAAATGACACTCATGTGAAACAAACAATGAAAAATATATGCAAATATATTACGCTAATATCACATTATAATTATATGAATTTTTTTGAAGAAAACAAGTTTAAAACATATGTATTAACTTGACTAACGTAGAACACAAAAGAAAATTAGTCTTACAGTTCAAATGAAAAAAGGTATTATTTTTTATATACAATCAAATATAATTCAAATTTGTATTTATATATCTATTTTTTATGTTGATTAAAATAATTTTTATTTTTTTAACAATACAATTGTCTTATTTATTATATTAAATTGTATTTTTTTCTGAATCTACATAGTATGACTATATTTAAAAAAAAGGTATTAAACTTACTAAAGTTAACAAAAAAGTTGCAATGAACTGCAGTAATTTTCTGGGATCAAAATATATTCCTTGTAGATATTTAACATTTACATAATATACTTTAATTATGTAATTGTGCATATTTATATTATTATTTGATATTTTAATATTACATATGACTCATTGTCTCAAAAAACTCATAATTTTGTTGACTTTTAACTTTAATTATTTAATAAAATAATGCTTGAGATGTTGTAAAAAAAACATTTATATTAATGAGTAGATGTACATCTGGGGTGTCAAATGTAAGGCCCGCGAACAGGTTTTATCCGGCCCGCGGGATGAGTTTTCCAAGTATAAAAATGAGGCGAAATTTTTGAATGAAAGAAACTGCTGTTGTAAATGTGTCCACTAGATGTCGCAATAGCAATTCTTTGTATCTTTGTAGATAATGCTACATATGTTAAAAGAAAATTAATAATAAAGCACGTTAGTGCGCCAGTCGAGAAAAATGAGCAAACTACATAAATAACATCCTCTAATATGATTTTGATATTATTTTTTTTATCTTGATACATTGATTAACATTATCACATCATTTATTCAGAAAGTATAAATAACGAAAAATAAAGATAGAATACTATTAACCGCAACATGTAAGTGTAAAAAAAAACAATAACATTATGATGTGTCCATTTTCAAAATGTGCTTGTTCTATTTTTAAGCAAAGAAAATCTGAAGTTGTCTTTATTTTTAGGTTATCGTGCCGTGATTTTACCAGTCCGGCCCACTTGAGAGTAGATTTTTCTCCATGTGGCCTCGATCTAAAACGAGTTTGACACCCCTTATGTACATGTATAAAAACTAATTTATTTTATGATAGTTTATTATTTATTTAATATAGTTATTTGACTGGCTGATGAGTAGGAGTATGTCACGTTGTTGTTAGCACAAGCCTTCTCCTTGCTAGCTCGTTAGAGTGTTAATAACGGAATACTAACAGACTGCACCGTCAATTTTAAGGCATAATGAATACAGGCAATATCAAAACGAGTGAAGTGACGGAACCTTCTGTGCCAGCTGCCTGCTGAACGTCTGATGGCGTAGCGAGTCGGGGTCGTCGAGGTCGCGGTCGTACATGACGCCCGTCAGGAGGATGCTCAGTTCCACCACCTGCTCCAACACGGCCGCAGTCAGAGGCTCAACAGGAATGTCGTTCTCCAGCTGTGGTTTGCACGGTTAACATAAAAAAGTGAAGTATTTAATACATTTGTTTGCATATACATTTTTAAATATAAAGTATATTTTTGTTGTGTGTAGACGCACCTCCACTTGTGGAACAACAGTCGCTTCCTCTTCTGAGTTTAGGCGCAATAAAATGTACGTGTTAATCTTTAACATATGATATTGGACATTTAATAAGTCAGAATGGAAGTCACCTTCATTAGGAGCTTTGGAAGTGTTGGTCGTACCCGGCGCTAAAGTGCTGGAAAGCAGCAAACATGTAAAAATGGTTCACTATTACATAACATTTTGCTGGGGGGCGTTCCACTTAAAATTGGGATGCACAGGAAGATAAGAAGTAAAGTGATAAAAAAAGACACCAAATATATACTAACAATTCAAATGAAATGCATACCGTGTGACATATTAAGCAATATATCTATTATTATGAAGAGTGCTGCACCATTGAGGTAAAACACATTCTTCATAGTGGCACATTTTTTGTTTACTTAACTTTTGTTTTGTTTACCAGGTATTAATTAAATATAATTTGTACTTTTGTAATGATATAATATCCTATTAATCAAAAAAAAAAAATCACAAATAATGTCAAAAATATATATTTAATTTGACAATTAGACCGTTTTTATATTTGATGAAATTATTAATTTTAATATTGTTACAGTAATAATTTTACAAAAGTAAAACATTACATACTACAATTTTAATACAAGCTGAGACAGGCTCCAGCATCCCCCGCGACCCCGAAAGGGATAAGCGGTAGAAAATGGATGGATGGATAATGATAATTATAATACATTACATTTCTATTGTGCTTTCCTAAATACTCAATGACACTGAAGTGGATACAATATTTTTAAGTCAAAATGCATTAAAATGCAAGTTTAAATTAAACAATTATTCTAATCAGTACCAAATAATCAATACACATGTTTGTTTGGACAAATTAATTTGGAAATAAGTGACCATAGTAAAGGTATATAGAGTAGATGCATTTATTTGAGGTGAGGCATCAGTTTTCTTCAAAAATGAATTGAGGTATGGCGTCTATTAGAGCAGTGGTCCCCAACCACCGGGCCGCGCAAGAAATTTTAAAAAAATAAATAAAAAAATACTTTTTTTTTTTTTTTTTTTATTAAATCAACATAAAAAACACAATATATACATTATATATCAATATAGATCAATACAGTCTGCAGGGATACAGTCTGTAAGCACACATGATTGTATTTCTTTATGAAAAAAATTTTTTTTAAAATAAAAATTAAAAAATTCCACATCCCCCCCCCCCCCCCCCCCCCCCCCCGGTACGTGGGACAAATTTTCGAGCGTTGACCGGTCCGCAGCTACAAAAAGGTTGGGGACCACTGTATTAGAGCAAATGCCACTATTTGAGGAACTACAGCAGTCTGGCACAAAGCAGAAGTCATGTGACCTTACCTGCATGTATGCTGCCCTGGCCTGGTGGGCTCGCTACACGTCATTGGAGGGTACAAAAAAAGCAACACATGTTGATTGGATTCTACTGAATACCACATGATTGAGTTTGATAAAGACTATCGTTTACCTTTTCAAGCCTGGCAGTGATATTTTCTGCAAATAGAAAGTAGAAAGAAAGGTTAGCACAGGCATTAGCCACCCGCTGAGTTGGCTTTTGTGTTTGTGCCAACATGAAGCAGCAAGAGGTTTGAATTAGTTCAAGGGGACATCCAAGGGGACATCCAAGGGGACATCCAAGGGGACTTCCAAGGGGACGTCCAAGGAAACATCCAAAGACACAATAGAGGTGCTGGATAGATGCATGACTACTGGACCGTCTAATAGGCTGTTTGCCCACTTGCTCTGCTAAGCACTTTAGCACACTACTTTTTTTACATGTAATATATAGTTTTGTTGGGAAAACGACGTGGGAAAAAAAATGATTTTAAAGAATTTTTGTGTGGTTAGGTTTTTCAGCCAAATTATGAAAAAACATCAAAATTGATTGCTGCAAAACATTGGTTAGTTTGCGGAATCGCAAAACTTCAAAAGAGATTCGAAGAAATTTTGCTATGGTTGTTAGCAGAAATAGGCAAACACTTCGGAATAGATTCCCATGTTTTATTGTCTTTAGTTAGCATATTACGCCAAAGCGTTGTCGTGCGTGGTTACTTTGCGGAATTTCGCAAAAACTTCAGAACATATTCCAAAGACATTTTGGAATATGGATTGAATTAGACAAAAACTTTGTTGTGGTTAGTTAGATTTACAGAAAAAAAAGTGAACAACAGATTTTTCCGAAACTATTTAATAAGTAGTTTGGTGGGTGGTTAGCAGAATCACACAAAAAATGTCAGAATAAAATTTCAAAAAACATTGTTGGGCAAAATCTTCAAAATACATTCCCATACGTTTTATTGTGGTTAGTTGGCGTAATCACGTCAAATCAGGGGGATAGATTTCCACAAAACATTGTTGTGCGTTGTTAGTTTGCGGAATTAGGCAAAAACGTCAGAACAGATTCCCAGGAAATGTTAGCAGAATCTTCGGAATACATTGCCATTCATCTTGTTGTGGTTTAGAAGGATTGTGCAAAGTCTTCATTACAGATTTCCAAGAAACTATTTAGTGAGTAAAAACCTTCACAGGGGCTGGTTCTTTGTTCAGCAGAACGATGAAAAAATATTATCGACACAGCCAACATATCTTTTTAAAATTGCACAGACCAATAAAATGTGAAGTCATGTGATCAGGATCAACTGTTGGATTACTTACTTAGTGGAATCACGCAAAGATTTCCATGGAACTTTGTTGTTAGCTTGTTCGTCAGCAGAATACGCAAAAACTTCAGAATAGATTTTCACAAAACTTTAGCAAAATCCATCAAAACAGTGAGAACAGATTTCCACGACACGTTCTTAGTTAGCTTCGAGAAAATGACTCATCCGACTGACTTTGTCAAATTTGCACAGACCATTGAGGTTGTTGATGGGAGTTTATGATTTCATTCATTAGTCTGCAGAATAACACAAAACAGTGGTCAAATATTATCACAAACATTTATAGTAGATGGTGGGTTGTTTTTTTAAAAAACAATAACAAACCTTCTCGACCAGAGTCTGGTGCTCCTCTGATTGGCTGAAGTAGGTACCGATGTCTTGTGCCGTGACCTCCCCCTCCTGGCATTGGTTCATCCAGCTCTGGTACTCCTCTTGCTCAGGGAGGCGCTCCCAGAAAATTTTGAAAGCCTCCCACACGGTCTCCTGGCACACTGGAACCCAAGAGTCAAAGGTTGGCAGGTAAATCATGCTGTTTGTTGGGACCTAACGCAAAAACACCAGTTAAAGATCCTCTATGTGACTCAAGCACTTTTCTGTTTTTAAAGACCTACTGCAAAAACACCAGTCAAAGGTCCTCTATATGACAGGATCTTTCAGTCCTTTTTAAGAATCTAGCTAGAATCTAGACTTCCTCCAAAAACACTAGTGGAAAATCCTGTATGTGACTTGAGCATATTTCTGTTTTGAAAGACCTACTGGGATAAGACAGGGGTGCTTACTGGTTTTAAAGACCTACTAGAAAAACAATAGTCAAAGATCATGTATGCGACAGGAGCACTCTGCTCTTTTTAAGGACACACTGTGAAAATGGTATTCAAAGATCCTGTATGTGACAGGAGCATTCCTCTGTTTTTGGCAAGACGTACCGCAAAAAAACGCTCTTCAAAGATCTTATATGCTATTTTTGCTAAAACAGTTAGTCAAAGATTGTGCATGTGGCAGGTGCTTTACAGTTTTTTTAGGCTCTATTGCAACAATAACAGGGGTGTTGTTTTAAGAAATCTACTGAAAAATGACTTCCTCCAAAAACGCCAGTCGAAAATCCTGTATGTGACAAAAGCACAATGCTGTTTTTAAGGACCTTTCTGCAAACACAGAACTCAAAGATCCTGTATACAACAAGATAATTATTCTGTTTTTAAGAATTTAAATGCAAACAATTCTAGTCAAAGAGCCTAGATTTGACAGGATTATTCTTTTGGTTTTAGGAATTTACTCATGAAGTGACAGGAGCACCCTGCTGTTTTAAAAACCTACTGCAAACATGAGTCAAAGATCCGGTATGAGACACGGATGATTTGCTGTTTTGAAAACATACTGCTAAAACAGTAAGTCAAAGAGCCTGTATGTGACAGGAGTTTTCTGTTTTGAAGAATATATTGCAAAAATGCTAGTCAAGGATCCTGCTTGTGACAGGATTATTCTTCTGATGAAATGACAGTCTGCTGTTTTTAAAGACCTATTGCAAATATGTGAGTCAAAGATCCTTTATGTGCTTTTCATTAGTGTTTTTGCCTTTTTGGGGGGACCTACTGCTAAAACAGCTAGTCAAAGACCCAGCATTTGAAAGGTGCATTCTGTTGTATTTTAGGATGCACTACAACAATGCCAGTCAAAGATCTTCTATTTAGCAAAAGTGTGCTGTTGTTTTTAGAAATGTATTGCAAAAATGACTTACTCCAAAAACGCTAGTCAAAGATCCTTTATGAGACAAAAGCAAAATGCGTGTTTTAAGGACCTACTGCAAAAACATGAGTCAAAGATCCTCTCTATGACAGGACTGTGTTCCTGTTTGTACGTACCTACTTCAAAAACGGGAGTCAAAGATCCTCGACATGACAGGAACTTTCTGCTTTTTATTAGGAATCTTTTGCTAGTTAAAGATCCTACATGTGACAGGATTACGCTTCTGTTTTTAGGAATCTCCTGATGAAACGACAGGAGCGCCCTGCTGTTTTTAAAGACCTACCGCAAATATGTGAGTCAAAGATCCTCTATGAGACAGGGTTTGCTTTGCTGTTTTTGAAGACCTACTGCAAATATGTGGGTCAAAGATCCTCTATGAGACAGGGTTTGCTTTGCTGTTTTTAAAGACCTACCGCAAATATGTGAGTCAAAGATCCTCTATGAGACAGGGTTTGCTTTGCTGTTTTTGAAGACCTACTGCAAATATGTGGGTCAAAGATCCTCTATGAGACAGGGTTTGCTTTGCTGTTTTTGAAGACCTACTGCAAATATGTGGGTCAAAGATCCTCTATGAGACAGGATTTGCTCTGCTGTTTTTGAGGACCTACTGTTAAAACAGCTAGTCAAAGACCCTGTATGTGACAGTGACAGGTGTAGTCTGCTGTTTTTAAAGATCCTCTATATTACAGGAGGGCTCTGCTCATATTGTAACTTTTGAAATTGTACTTGCAGACGGATGTCACGTCATTTAGAATTGTCCCCCTCAGGCCACCATGCCATCAGGTCTATTATATATTGTTCTTTTTTTTTTTTGTTGATATTATGTATTATTACTGTTTTAATCCATAATAAGTTTTATGTCTGCCCCAGAAGTTCTCAACTTTTTTTCACCAAGTACCACCTCATAAAACACTTGGCTCTGCAAGTTCTACAATAATGACAAACATTAAAATACAGTAGTGTAGCAGGCCTAAGTATTCATTAAAAACAAGGCAGAGCTTTTATTTAACAATTATATTTACTATTGTTGGCCACTGTAACATTACACTCAGTTTGAACAGTAACACTGTGTTGAAATATTTAAGTGATTATTTGGCGTACCACCAGTGGTACGTGTACGGGTGTGAGAATCACTGATCTGTACTAAGTCATGTTTTATATCTATCCTACTAAGTTGCATGTTATGATGGCAACAGACGGACCTCTCAGATGGAAGAAGCTGAGATGGTTGGCGACGGCCTGCTTAGCGGTCTCCTGCGCACACAGCTTGACTCCGCTGGGGAAAAGGACGTTGCGTTTGCGTCGGGTCAGCGCCACGCGGCTTCCTCGGGACACTTTGACGTCGGACAGGCGGACGACTCGCCGGAAGGACGGCGCTTCCTCGCTGTGAGGCAGATCCAGCGGACCCATGGAGGAGCCTTCCAGCGTTGCTTCTATTAGGACGGATCGGAAACAAAAACATCTCAGACTGATGAGAACCAGAAGAGGTGTGGGCTAGAACTGGACGTACCTGTCCTCAGGTCCAAGAACATGACCACCACGCTGAAGAAGAATAAAAGACATCTCCATGACAACATTTTAAATCCTTGTTTAGATCCTTGAACTTTGCAAAGACGCCTTCCAAGTGTGCATAGTTCACAAGCCTCCAGGTGCAGGAGAACAAGGAGGAACCCTAAAACCAAAGGATGAGCAGTTTCCCGTGTGAAGACAGAGTCCCGCCTGTGACATGATGCTGAGAAGACGCCCCCTGGGTCAAGCTGCACGGGCAGATGGCTGGATTTTTGAACGCGCTAATCCCATTTAGCCGTAAAGCCTTAGACAAGCTCGCCAGCAAGGGAAGTGAACGTAGACAAAAAGCTTTTTCACCACTTTATGTTCTCCTGACAACCAGTGTCCTCTGCAGTGGACATGTACATCCAGCTTCTTGCAGTGGGCGCAAACCTGAAACTGTTGTCAAATATGTATTACACTAAATTTACAAACATCACATTTACGTTTTAAAGAGGGAAAAAACAACAAGTGGGAGAATGTGGGCCAACTTTACTGAAGACTATTAGGGTCACACTTGAGAGGTAATCATTTCAGAATTGCAAGATTGAAGTCATCATTTTGAGAGAAAAGTGTGTAACACTGTAGAAATGAAGTGGCAATATCCATTTGTTTTAACCTTAACAAACACTTACGGCCTGAGACTTCCAGAACAATCTTGTGATATTAGTAGCATAGTCATAACTTTGTGAGAAAGCTGCATAGTGTAAATCACAAATAAAATTGTGATATTACAAGAAAACACATTTTTATTTTTCCAGGAATAAAGTAGTAACATTTTGAGTACTAAGTTGTGATACAGCAGTTGTACTATTGCGGCTAAAAATGTGAAATCTTATGAGAAGTCATAATATTGCAAGAAATAAAACAAGCATTTACATGCCAGCCATCATTTGAAAAAGTTAGCAGTTAGTTTATGCAGAGAACCTTTTAGCATTTTGTTAGCTATTTGCATTGTGAGCATTTCAATTTAGTCTAAAATGCCGAGCCAGATACAATTAAAACAATCTAGTTGTAATAAATTATTGTTACATTTTAATGATGTTTTTCTTGTGATGTGAATTTAGTCATGTAATTAACAGTTTTTTGTAATATTACAAATGTACTCTTAAAATATGACTTTTAGAAAGGAACAAGCGGTAGAAAATGGATGGAATACGCCATTTCAGCAAAGTTCTGTCGTACCTTGTGGCCCAATACCAATACCAATACCAATACAAAAACTGATGCCAGTTTTGTGAAAGACTGAAGAATAATGAGCAGAGCAAATGAATTCCAAAGAAGAGTTTTATGTTACACAAACTACATGTGGAACTTGCAACACCTTGGACACACTTGACTTACTTTGACGTGATAGGGAGTAAAAATTAAATATTTATAAAAAGAAAAAAAACATCCTTTAAAAAAGTTCTAGGCTAAAGAAGACAATGTACAGTTGAGTTAAAAAGTAGAAGCGAGAGGCTACTTGGTTCATGAAGACCAGTCCACAGTCGAGTTCCTGCTGAATGTGTCGCTCAGTATGAGCCAACATTCACTGTGCTGGACTCTTACTCTTGCTTCTTGCTCAGGTTCTGCTGGCAATAAAGTTGCAGCACCAGATTGCGGATTTCGTCTCGTTTCCCACGCACGCGATGCCGTGGAAACCAGCGCTGCAGATATAGCGGCAGGTCAAAGTGCACCACGGGGTCCTGCAGGTACAAGAAGCACATTTCTTCCAGTGTTGTTCTTGTACGATAGGAATTAATTGTTCCCTAATGTGTCACTACAAAATAACACTTTCCTGGACAGGCTCCCACTTTTCATATTCTCCATCTTTCTTTTATTTCTTATAGGAAATGTTCTTCCTGAAAACACTTTTTCAACTATGAACCTTGTTCGATATAAATGTAAACCCAAAAATCCCATTATGTGGGATCATCTTATCCCCTTTGATACTTGGCTACATGCAGAGCAAACTCAAACAGGATACCACCATAATGAACCAACTGTAAAATACAGCCCAAGTTTTCATTAAAACTATTATTTATTTAACAAGTAGGTTTATTATTTTTGGCCACTGTAACATTAAACACAGTTTGAACAGTTATACTGTGTTTGGATATAAGAAAATAAAACACTGTACTTGAATCAAATGGGTTACCACGAGATGGAGGCCACATACCAGTCGTGTCAGAGTCATGTGTAAGAAGAGTATGACCAACAGGCGCCATCTTTGCTACCAAGGACGTGTGCAGCTGTGCATGTAACTGTTGTTTTGGCATTAGTTTTTCTGATGAAATAAACTACAATATTACGTCATAAAAACATACTCCAGCTCATAAACTTAAAATTAAACATGCTTTTATTTTGTGAAACTATAATTTTGCAGCCATATTTGACGCACACTGCTGCTACATTCATATGCAGGGTTAAGTTAACCACAACACCAGGGGGAGCTCCACTAACCACGTTAAACCCAGATTCCGAACTAACAAAGGTCTTAACTCATTCTCTTTCTATGCCACATCAATGTGGAATGCACTCCCAACAGGTGTAAAAGAAAGGGCATCTCTATCCTCCTTCAAAAGCGCACTAAAAGTTCACCTCCAGGCAGCTACAACCCTAAACTAACACCCTCCCCGGATTGCTAATAATCAAATGTAAACAATCAAATGCAGATACTCTTTCTTATGCCTTCTGATCTCTCTCTCTCTCTCTCTATGTCCACTACTTGATGTCCATATCCTAACCCCCCCCCCCCCCCCTCCACACCCCTGATTGTAAATAATGTAAATAATTCAATGTGATTATCTTGTGTGATGACTGTATTATGATGATAGTATATATGATAGTATATATCTGTATCATGAATCAATGGACTTAAACAAGTTGAAAAACTTATTGGGGTGTTACCATTTAGTGGTCAATTGTACGGAATATGTACTTCACTGTGCAACCTACGGTACTAATAAAAGTCTCAATCAATCAATCAAAGAGACCAGCAGGTAACAATATACACAGAATGACCAAAAAATAACTTATTACCCTCATTTTGCCAAAATCTTCATTAGCTTTTGATCAACAATCACAGAGAAATTGTGACTTTTAGTGTGACGTATGTCAACTGTGGTGTTTGTCTTGTGATGTATTTGTAATCACTGTATGTGTTATTATTCTAACTCATCTTCCTTTTTTGTAACATGTTAAGTGTACTTTTGGAGTTATTTGCCCATAGTTCTGCACAAAAACTCAGCTATGGTAACACTGGCGAGCAATAGAAAATATGGAGGGCTTTTTGGTCAAGTATATATTTTGTTGTATTCAATATTGACGTATTTCTTGCCAGTTTGTTTATTTTATTGAGATTTTTTGTTCATTTTCTCAACTATTATTACACACAAAATGTGTAATCTGTTAATGTCCTAATTGTGTTTGACTTTCTCTTCTACTGTCATGGAATTACATTATTTTAGTTTTTACTGATATTCAAAGATAATCTGTTTTTGTCAAACCCATCTTTTTAATTTGTTAATGCAGCTGAGATAGGCTCCAGCGACCCCGAAAGGGACAAGCTGTAGAAAATGGATGGATTTGTATTAGTTCCTGTTTTTATGGTGTGTTCAAGGACCGCTGAACAGAGAACGACGCCAGAACACTATCAGTGAAGCCCTGCGCCCTTCCCGTGCGCGGCCACCGCTGCTGCCCACTGCTCCCCTCACCTCCCAGGGGGTGATCAAGGGTGATGGGTCAAATGCAGAGAATAATTTGGTGTGTGTGACCATCATTGGTACTTTATATACTGTAGAGGGGCTTTTTAACAGTGCTTTAAAGCTATTTATTTTAGTTGTTAAAAAAAAAAAACTTGGTCAAAAGAATTCTGTGTGTATCAATACTTTTTGAGCACATTCAACTATATGTCATTTAATTAATAACTATTCTCGAAAAATAACTTTTCCCCTGTTTTTTAAATCTTTCTTTTTGTAACACATGACCTCTATTGTCATAAATGCCTTCATTTGGTTGGATAACATGAGAAGTTTATACCTTGAGAAAGGTCTCCACATACTGCAGCAGGTAGAGCCCACAGTCGCTGCTGTTGTCCTGCAGAGGAACTTTACAGTGTGAGCCCGTCATCTGGTCGGGGCCGAAGTCTCTCGATGACCCGCGGCGAACCTCCCATTCGGACTGCAGGTACCTAAAAGCGGGGATGATACAGTCGGCTGCTGTGGAAATGGACAAAGGCTGGAAAGAGTTCTTACTCACTCCCGTAACACTTTGAAGATGCGCTCGTGAAGAGACAGCTTGAGGGAGTCCATGACCAGAATGCACGGCCTAAAACCAAGACAGACCATGTTCACGTCAAAGCTCCCAAAAAAGCAAATACCTTTTTTTTTTTTACCTTTTACAAATCCTCTTCCTACTGCAGGTGTGCTCTGTGCAGTTCTAGGAGAGAAAAGCAAGACATTGAAGATTGTAGAAGTCATGCTGTCATACATTTCAACTCACCACTTGAGTGGGAATGACTTCAGTGGAATCCTTTCCTGCAAGACAGGAAGTAAACATTACTAGACGTCAAATGGGGGACAACATGGCTGAGTAGAGCAGATACCAGTCTCTGTGTTGCTTTGGCACAACGTGGCTGTGGCGTCAGTCGAGCTTCCTCCCGCCTCCTCTTCCTTGGGCGACTCGCCCGTCCCGTTGTGGCTCCTTCCTGCCCTGACCTCCAGCGTGGGCTCCTCCAGTCCAGGGAAGCAAATGACCACCAAATACCAGTGAGCCCTTCAAAAGAAGACTATCATCATGACTGCAATGTTTGGGAGCATTAGTGTCGTCCGCCATGTTGGATGGCGACTTACTCCTGGTTGACAGGGACAAACAGGAAGTCCTTCTTGAAGATGTCCACGTGGCGTGTCCACGTCTTAACTCGCTGGTGCCGCTTCTGCCTCTGACAGCTGAAAGCACAAGAATACAAAATGTATGATGATGGAGGTTTTACAACTGACTTTTTTGCTAAGATGGAAAGGTTGCTTTATTTAGATAGCTTAGCATATCTTGTTGGGGTTATTGTTCATTTAGTCTTGTCAAGTGATTATATAATAAATGTATATAAGATAACAAATATTTACATAATTATATATTGTTGATTATGATTGAATTATTCTTTATCTCATCTAAAAAATGTGAAAAACCCACAATTGGAGACATTTTCATTCAAATTCATTACAATATTAAGATATATATTTCAACAAAAATAACTTTTACAGACTTAAACAGATGCAGTAGGTTTTATTTGGAAACATAAACCATCAGGTCCATATAAAAAGTGTTGATTTGATTGACTTTTCTGACCACAGATCATGAACTTATTTACTAACTAGTTTTAGTTTCATTTTATCCACCGTCAGACTTGTGAGGCACACGTGATTAAAACATTTTCCTCCATGTACATATGCTATGATTATATATATAATCCATCCATCCATTTTCTACCGCTTGTCCCTTTCGGGGTCGGAAGGCGGGGTACACCCTGGACAAGTCGCCACCTCATCACAGGGCCAACGCAGATAGACAACATTCACACACTAGAGACCATTTAATGTTGCCAATCAACCTATCCCCAGGTGCATGTAAAATATATCATTATGTTGATTATAAATATAATGTACATGTAATAATATATCACCATATGGATTATAAATAAATTGTACTCATTGTACATGTAATAATATATCACTATATTTATTATAAACATATTGTACACATTAATATACATGTAATACATCACTTTATTGATTATAAAAAATGTACACACTAACTTACATGTAATATATTGATTATAAATATGTACACATTGTACATGTAATAATATATCCCTACATTGACACATCACTGTAAATATATATCACCATACTGATTAGTAAGCGTGACGGGAGAGTGGCCGTGCCAGCAACCTGAGGGTTCCTGGTTCAATCCCCACCTTCTACCAACTTCGTCACGTCCGTTGTGTCCTTGGGCAAGACACTTCACCCTTGCTCCTGATGGGTCATGGTTATCAGTGTGTGAATGTGTGTCAATGGGCGAATGTGGAACTAGTGTCAAAGCGCTTTGAGTACCTTGAAGGTAGAAAAGTGAATTGTCCAGGGTGTACCCCGCCTTCCGCCCGATTGTAGCTGAGATAGGCTCCAGCGACCCCAAAAGGGACAAGCGGTAGAAAATGGATGGATGGATATCACTATATTGACTATATATATATAATATACACATTGTATATGTAAAAATATATTATTATCCATCCATCCATCCATTTTCTACCGCTTTTATTGATAATAAATATAATGTACATGTAATAATATAACCCAATATGAATATAAATATAATGTACATGTAATATATAATACTGAAGCACAAATGTGTAATACTAGTGTAAAGTCAGTTTCTTGTGTCAAAGCAAATCTGGAAGTGATGCCATTTCTTCAAAGCTGGTGTAATAGAGCGATGTACACTACTTTTTAGAAAAAAACCTCAAATGCATCATCTACACCAAGTTAAAAACATCCAAACTTATACAAACTATAAACACACTTCTGATATGTCTAAATGTATTAAGAATATTTTACACTATTTGTTAGATATAATTCATCCTATTCCTACTATTTAAAACATCACTGGCCAAGTTTCCTGACAAAGTGAGACCTCTTTTTCGCTGTGGCTACATACCATCTCAGGCTCGGCAATAAAACACTATTAATATATATCGCGATAGACATGTAATTCATCCATCCATCCATCCATTTTCTACCGCTTGTCCCGTTCGGGGTCGCGGGGGGTGCTGGAGGCTATCTCAGCTGCATTCGGGCGGAAGGCGGGGTACACCCTGGACAAGTCGCCACCTCATCACAGGGCCAACACAGATAGACAGACAACATTCACACTCACATTCACACACGAGGGCCAATTTAGTGTTGCCAATCAACCTATCCCCAGGTGCATGTCTTTGGAGGCGGGAGGGGCCTATCCCCAGGTGCATGTCTTTGGAGGTGGGAGGGGCCTATCCCCAGGTGCATGTCTTTGGAGGTGGGAGGGGCCTATCCCCAGGTGCATGTCTTTAGAGGTGGGAGGGGCCTATCCCCAGGTGCATGTCTTTGGAGGTGGGAGGGGCCTATCCCCAGGTGCATGTCTTTAGAGGTGGGAGGAAGCCGGAGTAGAACCCACGCAGTCACGGGGAGAACATGCAAACTCCACACAGAAAGATCCCATATCAATAAAAAATGCTTTCAAAGTTGTGAAGCACAGATTTGTTTATTTATAATAAACAAAGGCACTCGCTCTTTGGTAACGGAGCAACGCAGGAAATGATCACTGATCAGTGTGAGTGATGCTAACAGCCAATCAGGTAACAGTATCAACTATCAAGTGTGTTTGGTTAATTATTTGCATGGAGTGAGAAGAGAAAGTAAACGTGAGTGTTGTAGAGAGCAAAAAAATTGTGGATAAAACAGGAAAAGTCACCTCGACAGTATGGCAGTTTATTGGATTTATTTTTGTAGTCAGACCAATGTGGTCTTTAAATTATGCAAGGCACTTGTCCCCACCAAGATCAGTAATACCACACCACCTTAACCACGCTCACCCTTTAGAGCACAGCTGTAACTTCCTGGCATTAAACCTGCACTATTTTGTTACACTTTATTAAGCATTTCTTACATATTACTTATTATTGCACCTTCATTTTTAAGAGGTTATTGTTAAGTGTTCAATGTGATTTTAGAATGTTGTTTAATTGATTGTTTTCCATGTTTGTGTTGACATTTCCTTTCCTTCCTGCCTTGATAGGTGAGGGGATTATAATCAGAGGAAGGTTACATTTGAAACAAAAATGTTTACATTTAATTTATATTTTCCTTCTAGTCCTTATTTTTGTTGGGTCATAAAACATATCAATAATTATCGATATGGACCGATATAAAACACTTAGCACTATCTTTGTGCCACATGATGTTGCGTATGTTGTTGCTCTGAGGCCATGTCCACACCAACACGGAGTTTCAAAAACGCGTATTTGGGGTTAAAATGATCTCTATCCACACAAGTGTAGTTGCAAAACTGTCTGTCATGCACATTTTGTCCAATCAGAAGCCTGGAAAAGAAGCCACAGCTGACTTGGTGGGATTACACTTCTGTTATTATAATGTTTATTTTGCTATACTAGACGTACAATGACATATACATTACCTTTAAAACCTGCCTGCACGTACACAGAGCCCTGAGAACATTATCTATCTGTTTTTTAGTGTTTAAAGCACGCATGATAACATTTGTGGCCCACAGCTAATGTGGGCCAGCTAATGTAACGCACAGTCAGCATCTCTGCTTCAGTAAACAATGATGGTGATGACGTCACTGTCAGCGATGCGAGCGACACTTCCTAACTTGTCAGCCACTTCTCCAAGAGACTCCTTTTGAACCTCCTCGCACATCAACACTTCAAAAGGCACTTATTTGCCCCGTTTGTTGACCTGCAAAGTATGTTTTTGAAGTGGAGGAGTCTGGTCGGGTGATGGTTAGCTTGAAGCTAACAGCTAGCCTGTCTCCATCCTAGAACGATGTCTATCCAACGGGAGATAAAAGTAAAGTTTCCATGGACTCACAAAGACTAAAACAACTCATTTACTGCAGACATGGCATAAGATGAAGTTAAAAAGGTTGACTTTACACTCACCTTAGTGTTTACCATGAAGTCTTTCTTTTGACAGCCCCTCGCGGTGAAGTTGTCCGAGTGCAAACTGAGGCAGTATTTGTCATTGACAAAACTTTCGGCGAGTCAAAATTTTATAAATTGTACCGGAAAGTTCATTACTTTGAAGACGACCTATAAAAACTCAATAAACGGGGACAGAAATTTGACCCGGTTATCTTCTCCAAGTCACGACACTGACATTGTCACAATAAACAAAACAAAACACTGGCAGAAAGCGATAATCGATAAAAAAACAAAACAAGAAAACTGGAGTTTTGACCCAGAGAAGGCAGGGTCGGTCTGATTTTGATGCGTAAAAAGACACAAAAAGTGCGTTAACGCCAACACTGAAAACAGCTAACTCTCATTGTCGCTGGCAGGAGTGTCGCAAAGCCTATTTTGATGCGTCTTTTATCAATGAGTGACAAAAGCAGCATGTTTACATTCAAACATACAGAAAATCCTCTTATAGTGTGTTTAAAGGCAACGCGGTGTTGTAGAGCTTTGGAAATGATGTCATCAGAGGAGTACACGTCTCTCATTTGTGCCGTGTGCACACATAGGCTGAGCGGAGAGTTTTGGAACTCAACACTTTGGCCAGTGTTACAAAAGTATGCGTTTGCGTGAGGACAAGAGGTCTAAACGCAGAGATAGGTATGCCTTTATTAAGTATCCGTGTTGGTGTGGACATGGCCTGAGTCAAGTCGCAGGTACACAGAGACAATAACCTCATTGATTAAAAGTTAGATTAACCCCATTAAAAAAATGCTGAATACAAGTCATTAATTCAGTGTCATTAATTTAGCACCTCTACTTTCATTTTTCTATATGCGGCTCTCAGAGGTAAACATTTGAACTAATGCTGAGGACAAAAAGAAACTTACGATTCAGTGATGCTGCCCTCGCTGGCGTTGTCCCGGCGTGTGAGCTGCTTGTAAAAGAAGCTGCTGAAGACGTGCGAGCGCTCGGCGATGGCCTGCGGCGATTTGTGGAGGAGGTATCTGAGTCGAGAAGACACACACACGTTAAAGTGGGCACGGCATGAGAGACTTCGGCTTGAAAGTGGTCTGCCTCACTTGAGGAAAAAGTCGATGATGACGTCATTGAGGTACTGCCCGCTGTCCAGACACTGCAGATCCTCCATGGTCACGGTGATGCCGCCTTTCATGGGGGGCGGAGGGAACTGGATCAACCTGAGCACCCGGAACCAGAAGAAAGTTGTACTTAAATTAGGACTTTCTTTTCCTGCAATATAATAACTGATTCTTGCAAAATTACAACTTTAGTCTCTTTAGTCCTTTTATTAAGATTACATGAATGACTTAACTTGTTAAATTAGGACTTTATTCAAGTACAAATGAATGATAAGACATTGAATTTAAGGTCAAAGTCAGAAGGGGAGCAATGACAAGCAAAAGCAACATCTGCAGTCTTAGGTCAGGGTGAAGAGCAGCACACATCCCTAACTGTGGTCTGTTGACATGATCACTATTTAATCTCATCTAATCCTATTTGTAAGATATCCTATTTATATCCTATTTTATGATATTCTTGTCTGGGATCTTGGGTACAAAAATTCCCGCCATCTCATATGTCTCATGTTACGCTTGTCCAAAAATGCCCGACAAAACAAAAAAAAGGTTGCATGATTTGTCGCCTTTTTTGAAAAAAACTTTTTGGATAGGTCTGAATAATGTGTAGTGACTAAGTTGGCGACCCTGATTCTTCCTGCTATGTCTTCTTATTCTCTGGCAGAGCAGGTGGGTATTATGTGTGTTAAGAAGCAGAGTTACGATGCCATCTACTGTACGGAGTTGGAAAGACAAGCAACACTCCAGACAGTGGTATTAAAATGTGTTTAAGGGGGAGGGGCCAACAGGCCACAACAAATGAACAAAGAAAGTACAGTAGTACCTCAACTTACAAGCTTAATTGGTTCTGTCACGGAGCTCTTCACTCAAAACACTTGTACCTCAAATCAACGTATCCATGGGCACTGTCTTCCTGTCCATGGTTGAAAGGTCCGCCTCTGGCTAAGTGCTAAAGCTCGCGAGTAAGACCAGATGTTTTGGTCGCATCTTACAGGGTTCATGTGGCATTTGTTATAACGAGTGACGAGGACGCCTAATCCTTGAGTTTGCCTTGACCGAAGAATGACGTTTTTTGCATTTTAATCGTTTCTATCTTTGATAAACCAGTTAAATTTAAATGTTGATGTGCTGAAATTTGGCCACATAGTTATGAACAAGTTGTTCTTTAAAATGGCATCATGGCACTTTTTGCAAAGTTTTTCCAAATAGGAGAGAACCATTTCCTGTTAATTTCCCCTTTGCCCATATTGGTCACCATTGACTCCCATTGTAACACATATTTTTAATATACTGAAAATCTAACATGTTATAATGCTTCCACCGCATATATTGAATGAATCTAACTAAGCATCTCCCTTTGACAATCAAGGAAAATTGTTTTGGGTGTGATTACAGTTCTCAACCTCTAGTTAAAGGCCTACTGAAAGCCACTACTAGCGTCCACGCAGTCTGATAGTTTATATATCAATGATGAAATCTTAACATTGCAACACATGCCAATAAGGCCGGGTTAGATTAGTAAAGTGCAATTTTAAATTTCCCGCGAAATATTCTGCTGAAAATGTCTCGGTATGATGACGCCTGCGCGTGACGTCACGGATTGTGCGGACATATTGGGACAGCATTGTGGCCCGCTATTAAGTCGTCTGTTTTCATCGCAAAATTCCACAGTATTCTGGACATCTGTGTTGGTGAATCTTTTGCAATTTATTTAATGAACAATGAAGACAGCAAAGAAGAAAGCTGTAGGTAGGATCGGTGTATTAGCGGCTGGCTGCAGCAACACAACCAGGAGGACTTTGAGTTGGATAGCAGACGCGCTACCGTGAGTACGCAGCTTTGGCTTCCAAACATTTGATGGCTTGCCCGTACGTGCGTGCCGCTATGTGCATGTCATGTCTGTAACTTTGGGGAAATATATGTGCTGTATGAACTTTACGGAGGTGAACGGTACTTTGGGCTGTGGGATTGAGTGTGTTGTGCGGGTGTTTGATTTGTATTGGTGGGTTATATGGACGGGAGGGGGGAGGTGTTTGTTATGCGGATTAATTTGTGGCATATTAAATATAAGCCTGGTTGTGTTGTGGCTAATAGAGTATATATATGTCTTGTGTTTATTTACTGTTTTAGTCATTCCCAGCTGAATATTCCCTATCTGAATCGCTTCCACTGCCCTAATCCTTCACTCTCACTTTCCTCATCCACAAATCTTTCATCCTCGCTCAAATTAATGGGGTAATCGTCGCTTTCTCGGTCCGAATCGCTCTCGCTGCTGCTGGCCATGATTGTAAACAATGTGCAGATGTGAGGAGCTCCACAACCTGTGACGTCACGCTACTTCCGGTACAGGCAAGGCTTTTTTATCAGCGACCAAAAGTGGCAAACTTTATCGTCGATGTTCTCTACTGAATCCTTTCAGCAAAAATATGGCAATATCGCAAAATGATCACGTATGACACATAGAATGGATCTGCTATCCCCGTTTGAATAAGAACATTTCATTTCAGTCGGCCTTTAATGTGAGAGACTTATATAGTGTTTTTGCATAGTTGATCATTCAAATTGAAAAATCTTCCAACCAACAACTTCAATACAATGAATGATTGTGGTGGGTTGTTATTGCTACAGAAAGGTGTGTGAATGTGGTTTTGAAGAATTGAATTGTGCCGATTGTCAGTGTTTTGCAATGGCACCACTAAACCACACAGATTATGTGGTGGTTGTGTAACTTCAAATGCATGGAATCTTCAACGTTATTTAACGTTAAAACGAACGTTCAGTTTTACCAAAAATACAAATGCTATTATTATTTTAAAAAAAAAAAAAACCTTTGTGTGCAAATGTGAATATATTGTGTGTCTGTAAAATTAAAACAACTAGCCCTTCTCTTCATTCATTGGACGTGTGGCTGAGAAAGTTCATGCAGGGGAATGTTTGAAGCAAGATCAATTTGCCAGCGTCAGCTCATTTTAGTTGAACCATGGACTATAGTACATTCGAAAAGTATTCACAGCGCTTCACTTTTTCCACATTTTGTTATGTTACAGCCTTATTTCAAAATGGTATACATTTTTGTTCTCAAAATTTTACAGACAATACCTCGTAATGACAATGTGATCATTTCTTTTTTATTTTTGCAAATTTAAAATCACATGTACATAAGTATTCACAGCATTTGCTCAATACTTTGTTGATGCACCTTTGGCAGAAATTACAGCCTCAAGTATTTTTGACTACGATGCTACAAGTTTGGAACACTTTCCTTTGGGCAGTTTTGCCCATTCCTCTTTGAAGCACCTCTCGAGCTCCATCAGGTTGGATGGGAAGTGTTAGTTTTCATCTAGGATGTCTCTGTACATACCTACAATTGTATTTCCCTTTATCCTGACTAGTCTCACAGTTACTGAAAACCATCCCCACAGCATGATGCTGCCACCACCATGCTTCACTGTAGGGATGGTATTGCCTGGTGATGAGCGGTGCCTGGTTTCCTAAGAACACGCCAAAGAGTTCAATCTTTGTCTCGTCAGACCAGAAAAGTTAGTTTCTCATGGTGTGATAAGACTTTCAGGTGCATTTTGGCAAACATTTTACAAAACAATGGCTAACGTCTGGCCACTATTAAAGGCTGTAATTACCTCATAGAAAGTATTCCCCAGTTTGCAACACATTTTTGCATATTTAGTTTTTTGACCAAAACAGCATGAAACATAAAAAACATTACAAATATTTACACGGTAAATTATGGACTAAAAGCCACTCCTTTTTTCCTATGCTTTGAACCCTGTGGCTGTAGAGAACTGGGACAACACAGACTCTTACCAGGATTACTTTGATTTGGATGACAAAGACGCAGACGTGCTACTGTGAGTATGCAGCTTTGGCTTCTAAACATTTGATCGCTTGACCGTATGTGCGCAACTTTTTTTTGCGTATGTATGTAACTTTTTAAAAATATATAAGCTTTATGAACCTTGGGTTAGGTGAACGGTCTTTTGGGCTGAGTGATTGTGTGTGTTGATCAGGTGTTTGAATTGTATTGGCGTGTTCTATGGAGCTAGGAGCTAGCATAGGAGCTAGGAGCTAGCATAACATGTACCGTACCGTACGTGCGCGTCACGTACGTAACTTTTTAAAAATATATAAGCTTTATGAACCTTGGGTTAGGTGAACGGTCTTTTGGGCTGAGTGATTGTGTGTGTTGATCAGGTGTTTGAATTGTATTGGCGTGTTCTATGGAGCTAGGAGCTAGCATAGGAGCTAGGAGCTAGCATAACACGTACCGTACCGTACGTGCGCGTCACGTACGTAACTTTTTAAAAATATATAAGCTTTATGAACCTTGGGTTAGGTGAACGGTCTTTTGGGCTGAGTGATTGTGTGTGTTGATCAGGTGTTTGAATTGTATTGGCGTGTTCTATGGAGCTAGGAGCTAGCAGAGGAGCTAGGAGCTAGCATAACAAACACGCAGGTGTTTTTATGCAGGATTAATTTGTGGCATGTTAAATATAAGCCTGGTTGTGTTGTGGCTAATAGAGTATATATATGTCTTGTGTTTATTTACTGTTGTAGTCATTCCCAGCTGAATATCAGGTCACCCCCGGCTCTCACAGCATCTTCCCTATCTGAATAGCTTCAACTCCCCACTAGTCCTTCACTTGCACTTTACTCATCCACAAATCTTTCATCCTCGCTCAAATTAATGGGGAAATTGTCGCTTTCTCGGTCCGAATCTCTCTCACTTCATGCGGCCATCATTGTAAACAATAGGGAACTTTGCGTATATGTTCAACTGACTACGTCACGCTACTTCCGGTAGGGGCAAGCCTTTTTTTTATCAGATACCAAAAGTTTCAATCTTTATCGTCGTCGTTCTATACTAAATCCTTTCAGCAAAAATATGGCAATATCGCGAAATGATCAAGTATGACACATAGAATAGATCTGCTATCCCCGTTTAAATAAAAAAAATTCATTTCAGTAGGCCTTTAAGTCGACTCAAGGGTTAATGATAAATAAATAATAAATGGGTTCAACTCAAATCTTTGTTTGCAACTTAAAAAACATCTCCAATCTAGAAAAACTACTAAATTGAGGTACTACAGTATAGGAAACACTGACAATGACATAACTTACCTTTTTCCCAGGCTTTGATGTTTATATTTAACCCAGGAGGAGTCAGGTGTGCACATGGAGATCACGTATGATTCTTTGCTTCTCCGTCGGCACAGTGTGTACAGAGGAACATCTTCCTCCTTGTCCTCCTGGAACAGGACAAAGGTTTAAGTAACAAAGAATGATGTAGGTCTGGGAGCCAAAGAAGAGGCCCACAAACCTTGTTGGGCTGCTGAGCTTTAAGTTCTTTCTGCTCCTCTTCTGGACTAGGCTGCACTTCAGTGGTGGTCTGCACTTCCTGCATGGATGTCTTCTCCATATTCAGTAGCAGCTGCACGTCAGAGGCATCCAGCTCCAGTGCAGGTTCTGCCTCTGGTGACGTCTCCGTTTGTGTTTCGGCCTCTTTGCTGCTTGCTCTCGAATCCGAAAATGGACAAGGTGGGCCCGAGTCTGACGTGGATTCTGTGGTCTCCACGCCGAGCCGTCTCAGCAAGAGGGGGTCTCGAGCGCTTCTTTTGATCAGCTCCAAACATTCATCCAGCGACAGAGTCGGACTGATGTAGTCCTTCAGGTGGAGCCCATCGACGGAGGTGTCGTCGTTAGCCAGACAGTGAAGACAGTCGAGTTCCAGGAGAGAGCGCAGTAACGCGCCCTCCATGCCCACCTGGGGGTCCTTTAGACTCAGCACGATGAAGGGGCTCACAGTACCTACAGTAGGAAACCATCATCACCATGGACAACTTGAAGTGTTAACCAATCACACGTCTCA
>NC_084740.1:76871407-76931407 GCF_033978785.1 Entelurus aequoreus
TTATATATATATATACACACACACACAGACACACACATTTAGATGTATGTATGTATGTATGTATACACACACAAGCACGTTTTTGCTTTGTTATTGTCAATAGTGCTGTGTGTATATGCGTGTGTTTTTTCTTCTCTTCTATTTTTTTGTACAGCACTTTGTGTTTGCCACTTGCCTGTGTATGAAAAGTGCTACATAAATAAAGTTTGCTTTGACAGATAGATCATTTTTTTGTTTGTTTTTTATACATTTTTTAAAATTATTAAGCGATATAAAATCAAAATAAATAAGAATGGTGATTCGAATGTGAATTGTTTCTCTTCGGCACTCCTTATATTTTACTGCATAATTATTTGTATTTGCATGATCGGGTCGTTATAGACCGAAAGATGCATGTACGGTGGACCTCCTCGCTAGCATGGGAATACTTCGTGGGCTACATCGAGCGGCCTTTGTAGCAGCGGAGTCAAGTGCTAGCGGTGACCGCCAATGGAGACGACATAGGCGGTGCGAGCGGAAGCAGAAGCGGGGATGCCGAGCTGGGCTAACAACAAAGAGAAAAGCTAACCAAAGAAACGTGGAGTCTCCGGGTAAGAAGCCATTTAAACTAGAACTAGCCGGCGTCAGGCTGGATAATCCCTGCACACATAGCAATTCTCTTAGAATAAAACACAACTCACATAATGTCTTTTCATTTGTGACCGTGTCAGAGGCAGACATACATTGTACTGAGGTAGCTAACTATGATGCGTTCAGTTTATCGCAACATCAAGCAAACAATCTGAATATCCCCGTCGTATCAATTCCTAGATATGGTCGAAACTATTTAAAGTGCAAAACGCATAATAAACGCAACATTATTAATATTGCTACTTCGGATAATTTCAACAAACAATCCTCAAAACAGCCCACTACCTATAATATGGGCTTTTTAAACATAAGATCATTATCTTCCAAAACGTTATTAGTTAATGAAGTCATTAGAGACAACAAACTTGACGTCGTTGGTCTCGCCGAGACCTGGCTCAAACCAGACGATTTTTTTGCGCTAAATGAAGCATCTCCTCCTGGATATACCAATACACATGTTGCCAGACCTCTTAAAAGGGGTGGGGGTGTCGCACTAATATACAATGAAAACTATAATCTTACACCTAACCTAAATAATAAATATAACTCGTTTGAGGTGCTCACTTTGAGGTTTGTCACACCGCTGCCTCTCCACCTGGCTGTTATCTACCGCCCCCCTGGGCCCTACTCGGACTTCATCAGTGAATTCTCAGTTTGTTGCCGATCTAGTGACGCACGCCGACAATATAATCATAATGGGGGACTTTAATATCCATATGAATACCCCATCGGACCCTCCATGCGTGGCACTCCAGACTATAATTGATAGCTGTGGTCTTACACAAATAATAAATGAACCCACGCATCGCAACGGTAATACGATAGATCTAGTGCTTGTCAGGGGTGTCACCACCTCTAAAGTTACGATACTCCCGTACACTAAAGTAATGTCCGACCATTACCTTATAAAATTCGAAGTTCTGACTCATTGTCAACAAACTAATAATAATAATAATAACTACTATAGCACCCGCAACATTAATGCTGCCACAACAACGACTCTTACTGACCTACTGCCTTCGGTAATGGCACCATTCCCAAATTATGTGGGCTCAATTGATAACCTCACTAACAACTTTAATGACGCCCTGCGCGACACCATTGATATTGTAGCACCGCTAAAGCTAAAAAGGGCCCCTAAAAGGCGTACCCAATGGTTTACAGAAGAAACTAAAGCCCAGAAATTATCATGTAGAAAGCTGGAACGCAAATGGCGTGCGACTAAACTTGAGGTCTTCCATCAAGCATGGTGTGATAGTTTAATAACTTATAAACGCATGCTTACCTCAGCTAAAGCTAAATATTACTCAAATCTCATCCACCTCAACAAAAATGATCCTAAATTTCTGTTTAGTACAGTAGCATCGCTAACCCAACAAGGGACTTCTCCCAGTAGCTCCACCCACTCAGCAGATGACTTTATGAATTTCTTTAATAAGAAAATTGAAGTCATTAGAAAAGAGATTAAAGACAATGCATCTCAGCTACAACTGGGTTCTATTAACACAAATACGACTGTATATACGACGGACACTGCCCTCCAAAATAGTTTCTCTCTCTTTGATGAAATAACATTGGAGGAATTGTCAAAATGTGTAAATGGGACAAAACAAACAACATGTTTACTTGACCCAATTCCTGGGAAACTTATCAAGGAGCTTTTTGTATTATTAGGTCCATCAGTATTAAATATTATAAACTTATCACTTTCCTCTGGCACTGTTCCCCTAGCATTCAAAAAAGCGGTTATTCATCCTCGAAAATGCTCGAAAAAATTGTAGCACAGCAGCTAAATGAACACTTAGCGTCTAACAATCTCTGTGAACCTTTTCAATCCGGTTTCAGGGCAAATCACTCTACGGAGACAGCCCTCGCAAAAATGACTAATGATCTATTGCTAACGATGGATTCTGATGCTTCATCTATGTTGCTGCTTCTTGATCTTAGCGCCGCTTTCGATACTGTTGATCATAATATTTTATTAGAGCGTATCAAAACGCGTATTGGGATGACAGACTTAGCCTTGTCTTGGTTTAACTCTTATCTTACTGACAGGATGCAGTGTGTCTCCCATAACAATGTGACCTCGGACTATGTTAAGGTAACGTGCGGAGTTCCCCAGGGTTCGGTTCTTGGCCCTGCACTCTTTAGTATTTACATGCTGCCGCTAGGTGACATCATACGCAAATACGGTGTTAGCTTTCACTGTTATGCTGATGACACCCAACTCTACATGCCCCTAAAGCTGACCAACACGCCGGATTGTAGTCAGCTGGAGGCGTGTCTTAATGAAATTAAACAATGGATGTCCGCTAACTTTTTGCAACTCAACGCTAAGAAAACGGAAATGCTGATTATCGGTCCTGCTCAACACCGACATCTATTTAAAAATACCACCTTAACATTTGACAACCAAACAATTAAACAAGGTGACTCTGTAAAAAATCTGGGTATTATCTTCGACCCAACTCTCTCGTTTGAGTCACACATTAAAAGTGTTACTAAAACGGCCTTCTTTCATCTCCGTAATATCGCTAAAATTCGTCCCATTTTGTCCACAAGCGATGCTGAGATCATTATCCATGCGTTCGTTACATCTCGTCTCGATTACTGTAACGTTTTATTTTCGAGCCTCCCTATGTCTAGCATTAAAAGATTACAGATGGTACAAAATGCGGCTGCTAGACTTTGGACAAAAACAAGAAAGTTTGATCATATTACGCCTATACTGGCTCACTTGCACTGGCTTCCTGTGCACCTAAGATGCGACTTTAAGGTTTTACTACTTACGTATAAAATACTACACGGTCAAGCTCCTGCCTATCTTGCCGATTGTATTGTACCATATGTCCCGGCAAGAAATCTGCGTTCAAAGAACTCCGGCTTATTAGTGATTCCCAGAGCCCAAAAAAAGTCTGCGGCTATAGAGCGTTTTCTATTCGGGCTCCAATACTATGGAATGCCCTCCCGGTAAAAGTTAGAGATGCTACCTCAGTAGAAGCATTTAAGTCTCATCTTAAAACTCATTTGTATACTCTAGCCTTTAAATAGACTCCCTTTTTAGACCAGTTGATCTGCCGTTTCTTTTCTTTTCTTTTCTACTCTGCTCCAAACCCGGGGTGGACCGCTAGCCTGTTCATCAGATGGGGACATCTCATCGCTGCTGACCCGTCTCCACTCGGGATGGTTCCTGCTGGCCCCACTATGGACTGGACTCTCGCTGATGTGTTGGACTTTCACAATATTATGTCAGACCCACTCGACATCCATTGCTTTCGCTCTCCCCTAGAGGGGGGGGGTTACCCACATATGCGGTCCTCTCCAAGGTTTCTCATAGTCATTCACATTGACGAGGATGTCATTGTGGCTTGTACAGCCCTTTGAGACACTTGTGATTTAGGGCTATATAAACAAACATTGATTGATGATTGATTGATTTGTAATTAATGTATTACTCACAAACATAAAACTAATTGATTATTATTATATGCATTTGTATTAATCAAATAAAACAATGTTAGATTAAAGGCCTACTGAAAGCCACTACTAGCGACCACGCAGTCTGATAGTTTATATATCAATGATGAAATCTTAACATTGCAACACATGCCAATACGGCCGGGTTAACTTATAAAGTAACATTTTAAATTTCCCGCGAAACTTCCGGTTGAAAACTCCTTTGGAGGATGACATATGCGCGTGACGTAGCCAGTGAAACAGAAGTATGGCTCCCCCATTGAAGCCAATACAAACTAGCTCTGTTTTCATCTCATTGTTCCACAGTATTCTGGACATCTGTGTTGGTGAATCTGTTGCAATTTGTTCATTGCATTATGGAGAAAGAAGCTGAGCAAGCAAAGAAGAAAGTTGTCGGTGCGAAGCGGAGTATTTTGCGAGGGAAGTCAGCAACACAACACAGCCGGCGTTTCATTGTTTACATTCCCGAAAGATGCAGTCAAGATCGAAGAACTCGGACAACAGAGACTCTTACCAGGAGGACTTTGACTTCGATACACAGACGCCTGTAGAGAACTGGGACAACACAGACTCTTACCAGGATTACTTTGATTTGGATACACAGACGCAGTACCGTGAGTACGCAGCTGTGCTTCCAAACATTTGATCGCTTGCCCGTACGTGCGTGTCACGTACGTTACTTTGGTTAAATATATAAGCTTTATGAACCTTGGGTTAGGTGAACGGTCCTTTGGGCTGAGTGAGTGTGTGTGTTGTGCAGGTGTTTGAATTGTATTGGCGGGTTATATGGACGGGAGCTAGTAGCTAGGAGCTAGCATAACAAACACCTAGGTGTTTTTATGCGGGATTAATTTGTGGCATATTAAATATAAGCCTGGTTGTGTTGTGGCTAATAGAGTATATACATGTCTTGTGTTTATTTACTGTTGTAGTCATTCCCAGCTGAATATCAGGTCCCACCCGTGCGCTTCCAAACATTTGATCGCTTGCCCGTACGTGCGTGTCACGTACGTAACTTTGGTTAAAAATATAAGCTTTATGAACCTTGGGTTAGGTCAGGGGCCGGCAACCCGCGGCTCCGGAGCCGCATGCGGCTCTTTGACCACTCTGATGCGGCTCAGCTGCATACTTGCCGACCCTTCCGATTTTCCCAGGAGAATTACGGATCTCAGTGCCTCTCTTATATATCTCCCGGGGCAAATATTCTCCTATTTTCACCCTAACAACTAAATTAAGGGTGTGCCTTGTTGGTACTGCATTTATTATCTTCTATAACCTGTACTAACAGCGTGCCAGCCCGGCCACATGTTGTATGTAGCTTTTACTTTCACACGTAGGAGACAGCAAGGCATACTTGGTCAACAGCCACACAGCTTACACTGACGGTGGGCGTATAAAACAACTTTAACACTGTTACGTTACAAATATGCGCCACACTGTGAACCCACACCAAAAAAGAATGACAAACACATTTCTGGAGAACATCCGCACCGTAACACAACATAAACACAACAGAACGAATACCCAGAATCCCATGCAGCCCTAACTCTCCCGGTCTACACTATACACCCCCGCTACCACCAAACCCCGCCCACCTCAACCGACGCACGGAGGGGGGTGGGGAGAGGGGTTGATGTGTGGGGGGGTTTGGTGGTAGCGGGGGTGCATAATGTAGACCGGGAGAGTTAGGGCTGCATGGGATCCTACGTGTGATCCTACCCAAACAATTTTGTGTTTGAGCCTTCATTTCTAAGAACAAGAATAGACTGTCGAGTTTCAGATGAAAGTTCTCTTTTTCTGGCCATTTTGAGCGTTTAATTGACCCCACAAATGTGATGCTCCAGAAACTCAATCTGCTCAAAGGAAGGTCCGTTTTGTAGCTTCTGTAACGAGCTTAAGTGTTTTCAGATGTGTGAACATGATTGCACAAGGGTTTTCTAATCATCAATTAGCCTTCTGAGCCAATGAGCAAACACATTGTACCATTAGAACACTGGAGTGATAGTTGCTGGAAATGGGCCTCTATACACCTATGTAGATATTGCACCAAAAAGCAGACATTTGCAGCTAGAATAGTCATTTACCACATTAGCAATGTATAGAGTGTATTTCTTTAAAGTTAAGACTAGTTTAAAGTTATCTTCATTGAAAAGTACAGTGCTTTTCCTTCAAAAATAAGGACATTTCCATGTGACCCCAAACTTTTGAACGGTAGTGTATATACTAATTTTAATATCACATTTAAATATGTGATGAACATTAGGCATAAGCCAAAATTAAGGGGAGAAAAAGTTATTTACCAAAAGGTTTCCATTTGCCTTCCCTTGGTAACCTCCACAGAACATGGAGCTGAAGGCCACTCCCAGGAAAGAGGTGTCTATCCTGGGCATGTGAACAACTGCTTCCACCCCGTCTACAACCGCATGTAACGCCTGTAAAGAAAAATACAGTAATAATTAAAAAGGGGAAACATTTATAAATGCTCAATGAAGACCTCACGTCATGGAGCAATAATCCTCCTGCTAATGCTCCCCCTGCTGGACACTTTACTAAATTCACCAGCACATCCATCCATCCATTTTCTACCGCTTGTCCCTTCATGCACAGTGTAATGCTACCATTTCTTTAAAAAGGGCACCCAATTATGAAAAGTGACTTTTTAATGATGTTGTTTTCAGAGCCAGTTTCTGAGCACCAAATGTGAGAAAAAAAGCTATCATCTCCCTCACTTGTCTGCTGCACATTTGAGAGAAGAGGCACTCAAACGCTCGCTTTTGGATTTTTATGACGTCATGAAGGAGACTCCTTCTCCATGGACATGATACTCTGACCGGCCCCTAGCTGGATGAGCCCACTACTTCATGGAGGACAGCTTTGGGACAAAAATACAAATGAAGGCTTTGCTACACATCGTAAACAATTTCCCTTGTGGATCATTAAAGTTTGTCTACGTCTAAGTCTAAAATAAAGACGTCTAATATATGTCTGTCACTACAGGCATGGGAGCTGCATTTGTGATTATTTGGTTTCCCTTCAACTAACCTAGCATTATGTTGCTCTAAAAATGTGTGTAATGTTAGCATGTAGCAAATATAGCTATGTTAGTGTTGCTAACGTTTGTGTCCTTCTGTCCCACACATTGTTGCATTGTTGTATGTGATGTACGACACCTGTTACAGGAATGAATAAACACAGCTCATTAGCATTAAAGCAACAGACAGTTGGCTTTGTAACCATCATGAACCCACCTCCACATTCTGTAAAACAGAGACTTCTAGCTCTTTGGATGCAGCTTCCTCTTTCTCTACTCTTCCTGCTGCATCGTCTACATGGCTGCTCCCCTCATCATCACTGGACAGCACAACTGCAAGGCGTACAGAAAGGCCACTTGAATGGTTGGAATTGCATGAATGTCTAACTTACGTTTGTTTGCTTTTGAACTGAGTCCTTGAAGTAAAAATCTCCAGCAGTGGCTCTTAAACTTCAAAATATTTTTGCTTTGCCCGTTTCACCACTTCTACTACTTCCGCTTACCATCATAGTAAAGCTTCAACATGTGGCCTCTAGTGAAACAGCAATTGAAATTTTAATTGAATTTACTTTTTAGACAGAGAGGTCAAACCTCATTACCTGTATTGTTAGCCACAACTTGCTAGAGGTTTTTTTTATTATTTAAAACACTCAGAAACAAGAAAGACATGTTTTTGTCTCACACAAACAAATTAACGTTAACTTGTTATTATCGTGTAAATTCACTTTGTAAGTATGTTTGCATTTGTATGACTACGTCTTTTATCTTTCTTGTTCATATTTAGATCATTTTAAAAAACTTGGATGTTCCTGCATACCACTAGATGGAGCCTGCGCACCACCATGGCATTTGTACCACACTTTAAAAATCCATAATCTTCTGCATTCTTATCAAATTATACATTTACAACAAAGATACGTGACCAGTCAAAAGTTTAGAGAACCCATCTGATGCCTTACTTTCAACAATTGAATGGTGTTCTCCCCCATGGTCCAAGTAAAACGGGTGTACTCACTGGGTTCCACCAGGCTGGTCTGAGACGTGCTGTCCTGTGAAGACGCGCGGCTGCTTTGACTTCTGATTTCCGAATTAGGATGGACAACCGGGAGAAGACACGGCGTCCCGTCCAACGCCCCCACTGTGAACTGCACGATGTTATCGTCCGGGATGTCGGAATCTTCCCCGGCTTCATTGGAAAATACATGAGTCGAGGGCATCCTTCTACTTCTTCTGTCTTCTCCTGTGAGGCGCAGCACGCTTTCACGGTGGCGTTTGGGGCTGCTTGTGCCGTTGACCCATCCGCTCTTTCTTTTCCTCTTTGGGTTGACATTACCACACCAACACACACGTGACTTTTGCTGTCACCCTAACGTAAATTTGTGGCAGACCTGACGCTCACCTGACACGGTTGTACTTGATTCTTCTCTTCAGTCCCAATGTCCTTGATGGGAGTCGAGGAAAACTCCTCCCCAGCATCCTGAGCAGGGTTCCAGCTCAGTGACAGGCCACAATCTGTAGACAGAACACGGTGAGTGAAACCCTCACCAGAACTGACAACCTGGGTGTCGCAAAGAACATTTTGGTGTCAAGTGGAAAGTAGGGCAGGAAAAACGGCTATGTCAACTCAGATGTCCGTGGCCAGGAAAAGCGAGGAGACAAGAGTATCGCTAAACCTCAAATGAACTCTCGCGCTCACTGTCAAGCACCGTGATGGACGTAAGCAAAACGCTTCTTCCTTCCAAATGTTCCTTCCTTTGCAGCCTTGCAGTCATCCATCATGTTAAGATGGGGAAAATCCTTTCCATCCAACATCTGACATTCATGTCAGTGCAGTAAGTACTCACCTACTACTCTGTAGTCCTTTCCATTTCCATTGGCGAGTACCCCCTCCTCAATGCCTTTGCTTTCTTCCTTGGCCTCAACAGGTTGTAAGCATTTCCTCGTTAGACCGACCCGTAAGCACTTCCTCGGTCGACCCCTGGACACACACAACAGGGAGGAAGAGGAAAAATTAGGATCAGAAATGGAACTGTCCTGGCTGCTCAAAACAATATGGTTATATATATATATATATATATATATATATATATATATATATATATATATATATATATATATATATATATATATTACATATATATATACATATATATATATAATATTATATATAGATACAGTATATATTATATATATAATATTATACTATAGTTATCATTTTATAATAGTATATATATATATATATATATACATACACACACATATATATATATATATTAGAGATGCGCGGATAGGCAATTATTTCATTCGCAACCGCATCACAAAAGTCGTCATCCACCCGCCACCCACCCGAACTAACATTTTATCAAAACCACAACCACCCGCCACCCACTCGTTGTTATATATCTAATATAGACGATGCAAGGCATTAGTGAGGTTAGAAAGGAGACTGATCCAATGCAGCAGACATTCAATGCGTGCCACGCATTAATATCTCTTGGCCACGCATTAGAGGTTAAGAGATATTAATGCGTGATAATATTATTTATCATTATTATAATATTATTGTCAATTCCATTAAGAAAGTGTTGACTATTATTGTTATTTTTTTCCCCTGGTCTTTAGTATTCCATTTTTTAGTTTGTCGCGTACCACGTTTGCTGCTAGCGTTGCCATCTTTTTATTTATTTCTTCTTCTGTTGTGTTGTGGTGTGCTGTGTCACGCCAAATTTCTTCTCCCCCCCCCCCCCCCCCCCCATTTACTTCCGTGGTCATGTTTCCTCTTACGTCATTGACAGCGATGGAAAGCACTTCGGGTTTGACTGCCCGTCGCTGGAAGGATACTTGGTCTTTGACAGCTGCTGGAATCTGAAGAAATCGATTGTTTTTTTTTGTACAGGCGCGAAACAGGACAGTCGCGTGCCGGTTAAGGACCCCCGGCAACTTTGTGATTTTATTGGACGCAGCCCCGGAAGTAAATGGGGGGGGGGGGAGGTTTTTGTAGGGGGAAGAAATTTGGCGTGACAGCTGCAGCAGTGCCTGATGAATAATTGCCTGTTTCAAAGAGTGCTGCTCGTTTTTCGTATGTGGGTAACAACATTTAACTATGTATATATTTCCCAATTGGTTCAACCGCCAACCGCCCGAATCTATTTAAAATCTATTTTTTTCGTCATGCATCCGCCCGACCCGCGGATTATCCGCAGACTCCGCGGTTGTGTCCGCAAACCGTGCATCTCTAATATATATATATATACATACACACATATATATATATATATACACACACACATATATATATATATATATATATATATATATATATATATATATATATATATATATATATATATATATATATATATATATATAAATATATATATATATATCTATATATATAGATATATAGATATATATACACTACCGTTCAAAAGTTTGGGGTCACATGTAAATGTCAGAGGTGGGACCAAGTCATTGCTTTGCAAGTCACAAGTAAGTCTCAAGTCTTTGCCCTAAAGTCTCGAGTCAAGTCCCGAGTCAAGACAGGCAAGTCCCGAGTCAAGTCCAAAGTCAAGACTGGAAAGTCTCAAGTCAAGTCACAAGTCATGCATTTTGAGTTTCGAGTCCTTTCAAGTCCTTTTAACCACAGACTAATATTTTTACACAGATTGTGTATGCTTTTAAAACGTTGTATTTATTTATTAAAACAAGTGCATTTGAAATAGCAGGAAAAAAAATAGTACTGACATTGCAATTCATAATAGTCATTTTAATAGTGTAAACAATTTTAAACATTTAACTCATTCCTTTACAGAATAAACACATTTGCAAAAACAAGTGCAACTGTACTTATTTGTACAAAAGTGTTAACATTGTATGTCTATGGCATATTGCATTGTAACTAGTTCCACAGCAGTTTCTATTCTGTTCTTACCTTATCTCATTGATCTCATCTCATACTGTATGTGTGTTTATGTGTGCGTACACATGAAAAACATAACAAATACATGAACATAACAATGAACAGAGTTGTACTTTTTAGATGTCAGGGCCCTATGCAATATGTACACATATTCTTAATATAGTATACATTTTAACTGACCTTTATTTGACTATGTTTGTCTTTTTGTAGGTGGCTAAAATATGCGGTGCTGCTGACCGCCGTCTAACGTTACGTTATTGTGTGTGATACATTGAGTAACGTAACGTTATGTGTTAGGTACCTCATGCAACCCTGCTTAAAAAAAATCACTTGACAAAAAGTATGAATAAGGTAGCGAACTGCAGTGGACGCAACAGATTGCCGTGTTTGCAATGACGTTATAACCATAGACATCTTATAAGTAGACGCAGCATTGGTTGCTGTGACGCGAGCAATTTGCATCTTGAAGTGGTGATGAGGAGCCGGCGAGCAGCCTAAACTGACAGTTGACAGGTAGAAAACAAAGATGCCGGGCTGGTGTTCAGCGTTTTCCTGCTCAAATGAGCGGACTGTTGAAAATAGGAATCGGGGGATTACTTTTCACAAGTAAGATTTAACATTAATGTACTATTGGTTGTATTTTATGAAAATAACATTACCACAGAGTTGAGAAGGAGCAAAGATCTTCAATATTTGTATGTGAAAATCACAAAGAAATCTTCTGGGGGAGGATGACGCCCCTAAAGGGGTTTGGTTTACAAACTTTCAGCCCCACCTAAAACAAAATTCACCAACCGCCACTGATTATAATGCATTCTCATTTTAGGCAAAATATAAGACAATACTTTCTTAACAGTATAATTGTAACCAGGAATAAGTCTTCAAGTAACAATATTCAAATACTAACATTGTTGGGTAAGACAGCATTTGGTTTTATTCTGAATCCAGTGAAACAGATTGGTGGTTTTAGCTGATATAAAGACTTTCAGGTGTTTATATATGTTTAAGTATTTGGCAGACGCTTTTATCCAAAGCGACATACATAAAAAATACATATATAACAATCACTGTAAACATGATCATTTAAGGGAAGAATGTAATACAAAATATCAATACAAAGTGTCAAGACAGAATAAACTCTCTGCTGCTGCAGCAACAGAGATACAGTATATAAGATATATAGATATCTAATGTATTCATACATTGTTTATGTAGGATATACACATGTATATATAACCTAATCATATTGTTTCTTCAATTTAAAAATAGCTGACCGTTTTTTTCCCCTTTCTCTGGGGATTATATTCCCAGTTTTGATCTCGGACGTCTGGTCACTTATAGCGTATAAGAATATTATATTACTGTTAAGCAAACTATGAATAATAAAACACGCCAAAACATGTGTCCTTTATCATAGCTACACGTATGACAAAAAAGCACGTGAAAATCAGTGGTATTCAGTGAGGTAAGATGAATTAAATGTGCTGACAGTTCATTGCTCCTGCCAAATGAATTGCACTAGTGGAGCGGATCACCACTCCAAGATGGCGGCCCCGCGTCTCGTCTGCGCCTGTAGGCAGTAGCGCTCCATGCTGCGTACCCTTATAAGATGTCTATGGTTATAACGTTAGCAGTGAGTTTACAGCCTCACTGATTTAACTACACAGCAAATAAAAGTCACGTTACTTAGCCAATAAACGTTAGCTTACATTCAAAACTTACCCTTCTTTGTGCATCTTCAAATGTCGAACGAAGTTGGAAGTTGTTACGTCTCCGTCTATAATATTCGAACTGCATGATTTGCATAGGGCTATTCGTTTTTTGTTGACCGAGTCGTAGTTTTAATACCCGAACGAAATTAACTTTGGCATAATTGTTTCTCACTGCCACATTGTTTGACAATTCTTCTTCATTGGTTGTCCTGCAATTTGATTGGATGAGAGCTGTGTGATGAAAACAGCGTATATCTAATTTGATTGGCTGTTGTACTGAGAGCACACCAGCTGACAGGAACAACACGCTGATAGACACAGACGAAGAAAAGGAAAAATACGGAGCGGCGCGCTCCCAAATAACTTTTTAATCTTTGGGTTTTGGGGAAAGTAGCAAGTCATGTCAAGTCAAAAGGCTCAAGTCCAAGTGAAGTCACAAGTCATTGATGTTAAAGTCTAAGTCGAGTTGCAAGTCTCTTTACATTATGTCAAGTCGAGTCCAAAGTCATCAAATTCATGACTCGAGTCTGACTCGAGTCCAAGTCATGTGACTCGAGTCCACACCTCTGGTAAATGTCCTTATTTTTGAAGGAAAAGCACTGTACTTTTCAATGAAGATAACTTTAAACTAGTCTTAACTTTAAATAAATACACTCTATACATTGCTAATGTGGTAAATGACTATTCTAGCTGCAAATGTCTGCTTTTTGGTGCAATATCTACATAGGTGTATAGAGGCCCATTTCCAGCAACTATCACTCCAGTGTTCTAATGGTACAATGTGTTTGCTCATTGGCTCAGAAGGCTAATTGATGATTAGAAAACCCTTGTGCAATCATGTTCACACATCTGAAAACACTTTAGCTCGTTACAGAAGCTACAAAACTGACCTTCCTTTGAGCAGATTGACTTTCTGGAGCATCACATTTGTGGGGTCAATTAAACGCTCAAAATGGCCAGAAAAAGAGAACTTTCATCTGAAACTCGACAGTCTATTCTTGTTCTTAGAAATGAAGGCTATTCCACAAAATTGTTTGGGTGACCCCAAACTTTTGAACGGTAGTATATATATATATGTATATGTATGTATGTATAAATATATATATATATATATATATATATATATATATATATATATATATATATATGTAAATATGTTACACTGAAACATTTTTTAATCGATTTATAATCAGAATAAATACAATTTGCAGTTTGGATGTGAATCGATAGAGCACCCCCACATCTACCGCTGCACAAAACCAAACCAATCGCCGTAAGGCAATACCTTCACGTTCTGCTGTTAAATAAGGTTTTAAAAATGGCGGAGATTTCTTATGTCACGCACCAAAAAGCTCAGTTTTTACACTGAGTTTTGTGTCATGACCCAGCCGCCCTGGAAGCCTATGACAAACAAACAGCACATCGGTGCGGAACACTAGGATGCCCTGCTACCTTTGATGGAGTTTTGTCTCACTCTTCTGGTCACTTTTGGCCGTCTGCGTCTCGCTCTTATCGCTCTTGGTTGGCGTCTGCCTTTGACAGCTGGCGGGCTGCTTCTTGCACGGACTCTTCACGCAGGGGGTTTGGCCTCTTTTGTTACCTTGTTGCTTGCTCAGGTACGCCTTGCCGAGGTTTGTCTTCAGCACATCTTTCAGCTTCAGGCAAGGCCGCCTCCTGCAGGACAAAAGAGAGGGTGGATTATTCAAAGCAAACTTCTGCATAGTGAACACATATAATAAATATCATTGTTAAATATCACTGCTTCCCATACCATTACATTTGTGTGTAAAGTTAATTTCATTTTCATGCAATTTTTTTTATACAGCGCCAGACAATTAAATAATTTAAGGATATGTTTCATACAGAGCTGATATAGACATTGTCCTATTATTAAACTTATTAAATAGCATTTACAATTTGTCATCTGTTCGCCATATTGCGTGCGGAGGAACGATCACTCTCATTAAATGATTGGAGTGTGTGTGTGTGTGTGTGTGTGCGTGTGTGTGTGTGTGTGTGTGTGTGTGTGTGTGTGTGTGTGTGTGTGTGTGTGTGTGTGTGTGTGTGTGTGTGTGTGTGTGTGTGTGTGTGTGTGTGTGTGTGTGTGTGTGTGTCTGTGTCGCCACAGCTGTAAACTAAGGGCAAACACTGCAAATGCAGTAGAGGGTGTAAAAGGGGAAAGGCGGCAATCAGCTGACACAGATAAACCATATGGAGGCTCCTGATAAGCTTGGTCAGAAGACAGAATAAAAAAAACTTGTATCAAAGATCCTCTATATTAGAGAAGCACTCTGCTGTTTTAAAGAACATACTGCAATAATTAAAAAAAAGTTTCTCTATGAGACAGGAGTGCCTTGCTGTTTTGGGGAAAAAGGCTGATCAAAAATCCTTCGACAGTGTTTTGGTGTTTTTGGGAATCTATTTGCTAGTCAAAGATTATGTTTATAACAGCAGCGCTCTGCGGTTTTTAAAGATTTACTACGAAAACAAAAGATCTTCGAGGTAAAGTAACCACATGCAGTCGCATCACAACCCTCAACCTGTGACAACGTCCTCAGTTGGAGGAACATGAGGTGCAGCGCACACTAAGGAGGGTGAACCCGAGGAAAGCTTCTGGACCAGATGGCGTACCTGGACGTGTACTAAAGACCTGCGCAGACCAGCTGGCTGTTGTCTTTACCAAGATTTTCAACCAGTCCTTGTCCCAGTACATCGTCCCACCCTGTCTAAAGGACTCTGTTATTGTCCCACTGCCAAAAAATTGCAGTAAACAGCTTGAATGACTACAGTCCAGTGGCACTTACACCAATCATTATGATGTGCTTTGAAACTCTGGTTCGGGGGAACATGACCTCAAATCTGCCACCTGCATTGGGCTCTCACCAGTTTGTGTACAGGGCCAACAGATCTACAGAGGATGCTATCGCAACAGCCCTCCACACTGCTCTGAGCCACCTAGAGCAGCAGGGGAGCTATGCAAGGCTACTCTTTGTTGATTTTAGCTCTGCATTCAATACCATCCTCCCCCACAGACTAGCGCCCAAACTGACGGGGCTGGGACTGTCTTCCTCCATCTGCCACTGGATCCTGGACTTCCTGACAAATCGCTCTCAGAGGGTGAGAACAGGCTCCCACCTCTCAGCATCAGCACCGGCTCCCCCCCCAAATGGGACTCATTTCTGGGACAGATGAGTCTGCCTACAGAAATGAAGTGGAGCGGCTGATTGGGTGGTGCAGGGAAAACAACCTGGTCCTTAACACCACCAAGACGAAGGAGCTGATCATGGACTTCCGGAAGAAAAAAACGATAAACATCCAACCACTGTACATCAACGTGGACTATGTGGAAAGGGGTCTCTAACTTCAGGTTCCTGGGCATCCAGATCGAGGAAGACCTGTCGTGGAGTGCGAACACCTCAGTGACCATCAAAAAGGCACAGCAGAGACTTTACTTTCTGAGACACGTCAGAAAGAACCACCTGTCACAAAAACTGCTTGTGTCTTTCTATCGCTGCTCAATAGAGAGTGTGCTGACATACTGCATGTGTGTATGGTAATACGCCAGCTGCACAGCGGCAGAGAGAAACGCACTTCAGAGGTTCATAAAAACTGCCATGAAGATCACGGGGCTGCTCTCTCCCCTCCCTAGATGAACTGTACAGTGCCAGGTGCCTCAAAAAGGCGCAAAACATCATAAGGGATCCATCTCACCACGGACATAAACTTTTTGAACTGCTGCCCTCGGGCAGGAGAACAGGACAATAAAATGCCGGACAAAATTTAAGAACACTTTTTACCCGAGAGCAATAGTGTCGCTGAACACAAGGCATAAAAAAGAATGACTGTGCATGTGAGCTGTGTGCTTGGTATTTTATGTATTATTTGTATCTATTTATCTGAGTACCATGTTCTTATGTTTTATGTGTCATTATGAATTTGCACTAAATTAGTTTGCTTGCAATTTTGTTGAAAGAAACACTGGTGTAAGATACTCTATAACAGTATGCTGCCTGATTTTAGGAATATACTGCAAAAAATCGGGTCAAAGATCCTCCATATGACAGAAGTTCTTTGCTCTTTTTAAGACCATTCTGAAAAAAATGCCAGTCAAATATCCTCTGTATGAATGTTTTGCTTCTTTTAGGAATCTACTGCAAAAATGCTAGTCATAGATTCTACATATGACAAGAGTGAACTGCTCTTTCTAAGAACTTTCTGCAAAAACACTAGTCAAAGATCCTCTGTATGAGTGGTTTGCTTTATAGGACTACAGCAAGAAACACTAGTCAAAGATTTTCTATGATGGCACTTAGCCAGATTTTATGCCTTTACTTTAAATAAGCTAGTCAAAGATCGCCCACACGATAGAAGTGCTCTGGTGTTTTAAAGACCTTTCTGCAAAAACACTTGTGAAAGATCCTCTGTAAGAGTGTTTGCTTTTTTGAGGACTGTACTGCAAAAAAGCTAGTAAAATATCCTTCATTTGAAAGGGGCGCACAGCTGTTTTTAAGGACTTACTGCAAAAATTATAGTAAAAATCCTCCATATGACAGGAGAGAACTGCTGTTTTAAAGACCTTACAGTTGAAAAACACGAGTCATATATCCTCTATATCAGTGTTTAGCTGTGTTGTGATTCTACTGATAAAATGCTAGACAAAGATCCTCTATGAAGGCATTTTGCATAATTCTATGACTCTACTTTAAAAATTCTAAGAAATTTCTGCAGACAAAATAACTGGTCAAAAATCCTCTATATGAGAGTGTTTTTGCTGTTTTTAGGAATTTAGTACAAACATGCTAGTCGAAATCCTTTGGTGGCATTTTGCCTGATTTAATGAATGTACCTAAAAAATTATATACAAAGATCTTCCATATGACAGGAGAGAACTGCTGTTTTTAAGGCCTTTCTGTAGAAAAACGCTAGTCAAAGATCCTCTAAATGACAGAAATGCTTTGCTGTTCTGAATGCATCAGTTGGCCAAAACAGAGACGCTAACAAAGAACCGCAATGGCAGACAATGCATGTAGCTGTTGCTGAGAGAGTTTGCATGCTTTGAATATGTGTCATAAATAAATAAATATTAATAAATAAGTTAATGATGCAGAGTTATAAAATATTATTAGAAAATGTGTGATTGTAAAATCTCCTCAGCAAAATGTAAATGTATTGTGTTAATTGTGTTGCAAAGCGGAACGATTGTTGTGATGTTGCGACCCTACGGACTGTAAACAAGGCAGAACATGCAAGAGGGGAGGGTGCTTGAGCACGTTGTCTTCAGCGCCTCGAAAGATTTAAGTGTATTTGCTGATTTGTGCAAAACTTCAAGCAAGTGATTATTAGAACCTCTTTTCGTTACAAGCAGCCAACGAGGTATTGTATTTTTGTAATTGTATTTATTTCCGAGTGTTTATTGATGTAAAATCGAAGTCTGATGTACTGTATTGTACTGTATGTTGTAAGTTCTCACGGCGTGTCGGCGTGGATGGTGTGTACAGCATAGAAGTAGTCAATAAACGCCTGTTTTACAAAAAACAACTTTCCTGTATTGCCGTGTATCGAAAGGAGCTACAATGCAGGTCCTCTGTATTTATAATTAAAGGTATCATGTTTTATCTAAAAGGAGACTGAGGCCAGCAAGAACATGAAGCCTTGCAGCAGAGTGGAGATTGTGGAGCACAACGTTGCAGAGCTAAGGCACTAATATGGTATCACCTTGATCCGCTTGGAACCCTGAGCAGGTACTTTAAAGAGTACCTACTTCTGCTTGTGTAACACATAGATAGCAAGTAGTAGTCAGTCCCATGCAGCGGCTTACCTGGCCACTCCCCATTTAACCAGCGCTGCATGATTGTGATCAAACGGCTGGGACCCCCTTTCAAGCTTCAAGTCCGACACTTTGAGCTTGCAACCGGGAATGGCGGCCCAGGACACCTGTTGATAAACAGACACACACCAAAGAATGAGTGAATAAAAAGGCCGTGGCTAACGATGAAGAGCAATCAGAGTACCACAACCCCTTAAAAGCATGTTTTCTTCTCATGTTACAAGCTTTGTACCTGTCTTTCTAACCTTCCACACTCTGACGAGTGATAAATCATGGGGATTCTGAGTGGATTATCCATCTGAAATTCACAGGTTTCTTGTTACCACGCTGGCTTCGAATTTAGAAGAAAACCAAAAAGAGCCCAAGCTTGTTGTTAACACCGCTGGTGAGTTTCATTGGTTTAACCCTTAGGAGATCCTTGGTGTCGCTCAATCCTGGATTTTCAAGATGTGTTTAATAAATAAAGGTAGAATTTGTCACAGGAATGTTAACAAAATATTTTACAATTGTCTTCCCTCTCCCTTAAAAGTGACACATTTGTCCCTGAGAGACAAAAAAAAAGCCATTTTATTTAAAAATGAATCCTTTCAGACTTCAAGTTTATTTATTTGAAACAGGGACAGTGTTATTATTATGAGCTCATGTTCAACTGTAGCCCCTGGGCAAGCTATAAAATGACAGCAATTAGTAGTAATTATTAACGAATTAATCCTTTATGGTACGTTTTGATTTGAAAGACTGGATTAAATTGTCCACTAGAGGGTAGGGGTGTAACGGTACACAAAAATTTCGGTTCGGTACGTACCTCGGTTTAGAGGTCACGGTTCGGTTCGTTTTCGGTACAGTAAGAAAACAACAAAATATTAATTTTTTTGGTTATTTATTTACCAAATTTGTAAACAATGGATTTATCCTTTTAACATTGGGAACACTATAATAATTCTGCCCACGTTAATCAACATTAAACTGCCTCAAGTTGTTGCTCAGATTAAATAAAATAACAAAACTTTTCTTCTACAAATAAAAAGTGCAACATTAAACAGTTTCAAGTCAACTCATCATGCTTAATTTATTACAGCATTTGGAAAGCCTGTAGTTGATTTTTATTATGTAAATGTTATATTTTTATCAACATGTGATAGCAGAGACCCTGCCATTCAAAACTAGGCTGCTCCATTACTAATGATTAATGTAACTATAGCTTAAAAATAGTACAATAGCAATAGGAGAGACTATTCATCCCTGAACACCATGGAGTTCATGTAGGCTTAATGCACTTACATTATTATATCAACTATCAGACACAGAAACTCTTCATTTAACATAATGTCCTTTTTTGCTGCTTCAACACAGCTCAATCTACACAGAAAAAGGTAAAGTAAAATAACAGACAGACAGGGCTTTGCTGTCCGTAACACACACAAACACACACCGCAAAATGAACTAACATTACGCTAAAAGCTAATTAGCCTTCACCTGAAGGACTGCGAGCGAGCTGAGCTGCCGTTTATATTTCTAGAATGTCAACGGACTTATAGTGATGTTACTAGTAGTTGACTGGGAGGTGTTTATTATAATTTGGGGAGAGTCCGCAGCCTGATGCTTACCTGCTAAACACCTACCTGCTCGACACTGGAGCACTGACTCCATGCGCTCTGAATACGCACTGCTGATTGGCTGTTACCGCTCTGAATACGCTCTGTGTGTAACCAATCAGATGGTTGTGAGGGTGGGACAATGCTGGGTGCTGTGTAGAGTACTGACAGAGACAGAGGCAGAACGAAGCGGAGCAGCTTTTAAGACTTTAGCTTAGGCGGCTACTTAATATGTCCGTGTGGAACCTCGTTCGGTACACCTCCGAACCGAACCGAAACCCCTGTACCGAAACAGTTCAATACAAATACTCCTACCGTTACACCCCTACTAAAGGGCACTACTGTTTCCCATTTAAAGCATTCCGGAAGAGCTTCACACCTAAATGACAAGTGTGTGTATTTACCATCTCTACTGTGTTATTTGTATACTTGAGGCATAAGTTGTTTCAAAATACTTGTTTAAAGCTAAAAGTATATATATATATATATATATATATATATATATATATATATATATATATATATATATATATATATATATATATATATATATATATTTTAGGAATTTAACGATATGAACATTTAATATCACAGTTATTGTCACCAAAATTATCACAGTTAATATTATCATTAGGGTATTGTTGAATGGGCTCAAAAATTAAAAGTAAAGCCATATTATTTCATTTAAGTGTTTAAATATGTTATTTTCTTCTGTTTTGAATTGTAAAAGTTTTTAGAGTTTTTTTCAACAACAAAGAAAATAACGTGTTTTGGGTGCGTCACTTCCTGTTGTCATATTGCCTCAAATATCGACTTATCTCTGTCTAAAAGAGCACAGCCTGTAAGGCAAGGCAAGGCAACTTTATTTGTATAGCACTTTTCATACACAAGGCAGACTCAAAGTGCTTCACAGACAACAAAGTGAAATGAAAGAAAATAAAAGCAAAATTAAAATGCAGACAATAAAAATAAAAACAGTGCGGACGTTAAAAGTTAAAAGATTAAAAGATTTAGCTGAAAGCTAAGGTGAACATAAAAGTTTTCAGTCTAGTTTTAAAAGTAGTCAGAGTTGGGGAAAGTCTGACATCTTCAGGAAGTTTATTCCAGCTATTTGTTGCATAGTGACTGAATGATGCTCTCCCTTGATTGGACTTTACTCTGGGAACCGCTAACAGATTGCTCTCAGAAGATCTTAGTGATCTAGAGGGCTTATATAGTGGGAGCATATCACTGATATACTAGACCATGTAGTGATTTATATGTGAGCAGGAGGATTTTGAAATCAATTCTCTGATGTACAGGGAGCCAATGTAAGGATTTAAGAATTGGTGTAATGTGCTCACATTTTTTGGTCTTTGTTAGAACTCTAGCAGCAGCGTTCTGAACAAGCTGTAGCTGCCTGACAGTTTTTTGGGAAGACCTGCAAGGAGACCATTACAATAGTCTAGCCTACTGGTAATAAAGGCATGTACCGGTACAAGTTTTTCTAAGTCTTGAGTTGACATGAGCCCTCTAAGTCTTGTTACATTTTTTAGGTGATAGTAGGCCGATTTTGTTACTGATTTGATGTGACTGTCGAAATGTAAATCAGAATCTAAAATAACCCCAAGATTTCTGGCTTTATTTGAGGTTTTCAGGGACAGTGATTGAAGGTGTTAGATGACTTTAAACCTTTCTTTTTTTAGCACCAAAAACAATTATCTCAGTTGTATCTTCATTTAGTTGTAGGAAATTTTGGCACATCCAGTGTTTGACTTGCTCAATGCACTGGCACAGAAGATCTATGGGGCGATAGTCATTTGGTGATAGCGCTACATAGATTTGGGTGTCATCGGCAAAGCAATGATGGTCAATGTTATTATTTTGCATGATTTGTCCTAGTGGGAGCATATAGATGTTAAATAAAGTCAGCCCCCAGATTGAACCTTGGGGGACTCCACACGTTACGTTGGTTGCTTCTGATACAAAGTCACCAATGGAAACAAAATAGTTCCTATCTTGTAGATATGACTTGAACCAGCTTAAAACGGTGCCTAATATCCCCACCCAGTTTTCCAACCTGTCCAAAAGTAATTGAGTGGTCGACAGTGTCAAATGCAGCACTGAGGTCCAAAAGCATTAATACTGAAGTTTTGCCAGAGTCTGTGTTTAGACAGATGTCATTTATAACTTTAAGAAGGGCCGTCTCTGTGCTATGAAGAGGTCCAAATCCTGACTGGAAGTTGTTGTGGCAGCCAGTAGAAGCCAAGAAGTGATTTAGTTGTTGGAGGACAACTTTCTCAATTATTTTACTTATGAATGGTAGATTGTAAATTGGTCTGTAGTTGTTGATAACAGAGGCATCTAGGCTCGGCTTTTTTAGAAGAGGTTTAATGACTGCAGTTTTGAAAGCCTTCGGGAAATTGCCCGATTGAATAGAATTATTAACTATTTGCAAGACGTCTGTTGATAGGCAGTCAAAAACATTCTTAAAGAAGTTGGTAGGTAAAACATCAAGGCAGCAGGTGGATGACTTTAGAGCTGTCACCGTTTCCACTAGAGTTTTAGAGTCTATGGCATTAAAGCTTGCCATCATTGCTGTGTTACTTTTGCCTAAATGGGGTGGTGATCCAACTTTTTTACTTGAGATATTGATGACGCGTCTGATGCCTTCAATTTTATCAGTATAAAAGAATGCAAACTGTAGGTTTAATGTGCACAATTGAATATCTTAGTAATGTGTTTATAAATTTAGATTGGGCAATTGTGTTTTTTAACAGGAAAAGAGGTCATGTCTCTTTTATTCATGTTAGCATTAAGGGTAGCTAGCACGAGCTTGCTTCTCCAGTAAATTTAAAGGTCACCGGTGTGTGAGTTTCTTAAAGTATTATCAATCACGGTTTTCCGATCATTTTATTTTAAAATGGTAAGACTAACCGTGGGAAGTTTTACCGGGGTGTATCATTATACCGTTTATTGTGACCCACCCGAGAAATTTTTAAAGAAGTTTTTGGAAAGTGGACATTTTTTGTCCAGAAGAAATTTTGTTGTAAAATATTGACATAAGCAATGCATAAAATTTGCATTCCTCCCAATCATTGACACATCTATAGGGCTGATAATTTATATGTTAATAATAATAACACAAACATACTCTCTGAATTATCCAATCATACTGGCCTTTTGAAGGTTGAAAAGCCTAAAATATAATTACCATTTGTGATGTATATTTCAGGGTGAAGTAGTTTCAGAAATATAAAGTGGGCAAACTATATATATATATTTATTTTTTTTCCACAGTATTTTGTCATTAGTGAGAATTGAGTGACTTTTGAAGGACCTCCTAAGGTTTGAGATGATCTGTTTCTTAGTGAGCATGACACCAGGAAGAGAAAAAACGTTAATCAGGTGATTGATTGTAAACACCATTTCTATATGGTCCAGACTGGAAGGAAAGTTGTATGCCACCAAAGCAGCCCAGGAAGAAGACGTCGAAAAGAGGGTCAACAGTTGAGTGCCACTTACCAACTTGTTTCTGTCGACAGTAAATGGGAAGGTTAAGGCTTTCCGATGGTCCATCATGATTCCCAAAGCAGTAAGGCACAGCAGCAAAGCTGCAACACAAAAACATGTCAGCCATTATACATTAGTGCTTGTCAACTGGCAGCAGGTTAGTTCACTACTAAACTTGGGAGAAACTACACTAGTGTACTCCTGTCCTATAGAGGAGAGGACTTCAACAGAGGGCCCATGGAAGTACTGCAGTGAAACTTTTGGTTGAATAGACATTTTTGACATATTTTTCGCAACTTTAAATGTTGTTCAATAAACATTAACACTGACCCAAAACACTGCAGTGAACGGATAGAGTGGAACCTCGATTTACAAATGCCCTCATTGAACAAACGTTTTGATTTTTGAACTACAGACTGAATAAAAAATGCTTTTGTGTGTGAACCTTGTCTCAGTGTACACATTTTTCATCCACCCATTGTGTGCCTCTCAGCACAGCCATTGTGATGCTGGGCCTATTTAGTCAGCACAACATTGCTGTCATTAGCACCTGCTCTACTTTTTATGCTTTTTAAGTGTTTTTTAAACATTCCTACAACATTTTTGTAGCTTGGCTAGCTCAATAGGAGTCCAAAGAAAGCGATATGTGGTTTGAAACATTCAGGAAGTATCCACAGCGTTGTGGAAAATGCCTTCCCCTCTTTTCTCCGTTGCACACCAAGAACATTAACCAACAAGGTGAAGTATACTTCTTATTTTATTCTTAATATATATAGTGACAAGGCTTTTAAAGAGGAACTGGACTTTTCTTGGAGTTTTGCCTATCATTCACAATCCCTATGTAAGACATGAACAAATATGTTGTTCTTTTTCTTTATGCATTCTAATTCATAAAAAACAGCAAATACGAGGTGGCTAACAATGCAGTTAATGGAGTAAACTATTCAGACCGTAAAGCCCACAAAAAAACACCCCAAACCCGCCAACAACACTCCATTTACATCTTGTGACTTGAATATTGATTAAGTATTAGCAGTATTGTTATTATAAAACACTTCACCCTTTGCCTCTGATGGCTGCTGGTTAGCGCCTTGCATGGCAGCTCCCGCCATCAGTGTGTGAATGTGTGTGTGAATGGGTGAATGTGGAAATACTGTCAAAGCGCTTTGAGTACCTTGAAGGTAGAAAAGCGCTATACAAGTATAACCCATTTATCATTTAATTTATAAGCGCTAACGCAGAAAAACTATTTTTAGCGGTGCCGTGATCACAGAGAGCTGACTAGTTTAAGCTTCTATATTGACACATTGAGCCGATGAGCTGCTACATCACCTCTTAGATGGTGAAATGTAGGGGATTATAAATAATTATGAATAATATATGATTATTTATTTATTTATATTTATTATAAATCATGCATATCACCTGGATAGTACAACGTTGTGGCCATAAATCGAGAAGTTGGTCAACTTTGACATCCAACGGAAATGGCGAGAAAGACAAGAAAAGGAGCACGTTTGCGGCAGTTTTTTTCACCCTTTGTGAGGAATATAATTAATTATTTATCTAAACAGGGATGTATGACCATCATCCCAGTGAGAGCACACATTGTACTGTAAGTGATTGTTTTATTATGTTTGTTGTCTCTCATGTAGTCTGCATAAGTAGTAATCAGCATTGTTGTTGAAAGAAAATGAGAACGTTGTGATGTGTCAATTAAATAATTCTCCGTGGGGCGGTATAGCTCGGTTGGTAGAGCGGCCGTGCCAGCAACTTGAGGGTTGCAGGTTCGATCCCCGCTTCCGCCATCCTCGTCACTGCTGTTGTGTCCTTGGGCAAGACACTTTACCCACCTGCTCCCAGTGCCACCCACACTGGTTTAAATGTAACTTAGATATTGGGTTTCACTATGTAAAGCGCTTTGAGTCACTAGAGAAAAGCGCTATATAAATATAATTCACTTCACTTCACATATGCTTAAAATGAGCAAAATACGTAAATATTACATGTTATTATGAATGTGTCGGTTACTATACTACATATATACTTAAAGATTAAAGATACCAATGATTGTCACACACACACTAGATGTGGTGAAATTTGTCCTCTGCATTTGACCCATCCCCTTGGGGAGCAGTGGGCAGCAGCGGCGCCGCGCCCGGGAATCATTTTGGTGACTTAACCCCCAACTCCAACCCGTGTTGCTGAGTGCCAAGCAGGGAGGTTATGGGTCACATTTTTATACAGCATGCATATAAAAAGTTGATGGAGGTTTTTGGATGTTTTTAGACCGCTTTATAGGCAGAATAGAGCGACCCCCATTGGCTCACTTTTGCTATGTATATACAGTATAAGAGTGTGTGTGCGTGTGTGTGCGTGTGTGTGTGTGTGTCATACATAAGGATTGTGAATGATAGGCAAAATTCTAGAAAAGCACAGTTCCCCTTTAAGGTTTGCATTTGCACATTTTACCTTATCTTAAAAATAAGGAGCAGGAAGAAGAAAAGCTTATATTTAATCATTTCCCATCTCCTTGTCTTTTAACGACAGTCCATCCGCATAATAAATGTAACATGTTTAAATTCAGTTGACTTCCGGTGTCCAAAAACAAAGGCGTACAAAATAATACGCAATAGCTTATTGTTTATAATTAATTACTTATATCTGCCGTTATGTGTTATTATATTATGGCAAGGCCTTTTTTTTACATGGAAATTCAATAAAATGTGAATGCAGATATTTACTTACAATGAAATAAAAATATTAGCGCAGTTATTGGGTTAGAATTGAGTTGAATGGAGGGATGCACACAATAGGCAGGCTAACATGTGTTTAGTTACAATAAAATAAAAATAGTCAAATGTTATGTTTACAAATAGACGAGCAGCCACTTTAACTCTGCCTGCGCTCCTCTTATTACAACAAATGGAAAGGACAGAAGACAAATATTGAAATAAAACGTATGTCGACGCCGTGTAACGATACTTGTGTGACTGAATTCCCACAAAGCGACCAGAAAGTGATTATTTTGATGACCAGAAGGTGATTATTTTGATGACCATAAAGTGATTATTTTGATGACCAGAAAGTGATTATTTTGATGACCACAAAGTGATTATTTTGATGACCAGAAGGTGATTATTTTGCTGAAAAGCCGCTGTTAGCATACATGCTAGCACAACAGACATAGCTAGCATGCGACGCTAGCGCAAGCAAAGATGCAAAGATGGAGAGAAAAGCACAGTCTTACCATGTTCCGGTGCTTTATGTGTGCTTTATACTGCGATGTTGACCTTATGTACAAGTCAGCGCTTACAAATGTACCGCACAATAAAAGGAAAGGAAGACATTAATTCAAGAGGCTGTCCAGATGTCCGTTGCTACTTCCGGGTTTGGCCGGAAATACGTCACACAAAATATTAACCCGAAAAGCTAGATTTACTGTTTTTCTTCAAAACTATTTAAATACAATGTTGACGTTACTATCAAGACAATTGAACTATTTAGAAAATAAAAGTTTTGTTTTTTGAATACTATATATCAGGGGTGTCAAAAATGTAGCCATTTGTGCACCACAACAGTGAAAATGTGAGAAATAAGAGCAAAAAATCGGAATGCCATGTGAAAAAGCTTAATTTTTCAAACAAATATTTCATAATTAAAGTTAATTAGTCATCTATTACTGTGGTCCCCAACCGGGCCGCACAAGAAATAAAAAATTAAAAAATAATATTATTTTCTATTTTTATTAAATCAACATAAAAAACACAAGATATACTTACAATTAGTGCACCAAGCCAAAAAACCTCCCTCCCCCATTTACACTCATTCGCAAAAAAGGGTTGTTTCTTTCTGTTATTAATATTCTGCTTCCTACATTATATATCAATATATATCAATACAGTCTGCAAGGGATACAGTCTGTAAGCACACATGATTGTATTTTTTTATGACAAAAAAACATAAAAAATAAAAATATTGATTAGGAAGAATGGCCGCCCAGATCTGAACCCGAGTGGTGTTTTGTTATTGGACTTCTGTGCCCGTCACAGATTGTCCATATTGAACACCAAGTTGAAACATAAGGGTGTCCATATGTGCACTTGGCACCAGGACACCCTAGGCCGCAGTTCCATGATGGACTTTGTAGTTGTGTCATCGGATTTGTGGCCTCATGTTTTGGACACTCGGGTGAAGAGAGCGGCGAAGCTTTCTACCGATCACCACCTGGTGGTGAGTTGGCTGCGATGGTGAGGGAGGATGCCGGACAGACCTGGCAGGCCCAAACGCATTGTGAGGGTCTGCTGGGAACAACTAGCAGAGTCTCCTGTCAGAGAGAGTTTCAATTCCCACCTCCGGAAGAACTTTGAACATGTCAAGAGGGAGGCACTGGATATTGAGTCCGAGTGGACCATGTTCCGCGCCTCTATTGTCCAGGCGGCTGATTGGAGCTGTGGCCGCAAGGTAGTTGGTGCCTGTCGTGGCGGTAATCCTAGAACCCTTCGGTGGACACCGGCGGTGAGGGATGCCGTCAAGTTGAAGAAAGAGTCCTATCGTGTCCTTTTGGCTCATAGGACTCCGGAGGCAGCGGACAGGTACCGACAGGCCAAGCAGTGTGCGGCTTCGGTGGTCATGGAGGCCAACACTCGGACATGGGAGGAGTTATGGGAAGCCATGAAAAACGACTTCTGGACGGCTTCGAAGCGATTCTGAACCACCATCTGCCACCTCAGGAAGGGGAAGCAGTGCACTGTCAACACCGTGTATGGTGAGGATGGTGTGCTGATGATCTCGACTGCGGATGTTGTGGATCGGGGGCGGGAATACTTCGCAGACCTCCTCAATCCCACCAACACGTCTTCCTATGAGGAAGCAGTGCCTGGGGAATCTGTGGTGGGCTCTCCTATTTCTGGGGCTGAGGTTGCTGAGGTAGTTAAAAAGCTCCTCGGTGGCAAGGCCCCGGGGGTGGATGAGATCTGGAGGCTCTGGATGCTGTGGGGCTGTCTTGGTTGACAAGGCTCTGCAACATCGGGTGGACATCGGGTGCGGTATCTCTGGATTGGCAGACCGGGGTGGTGGTTCCTCTCTTTAAGATGGGCAACCGGAGGGTGTGTTCCAACTATCGTGGGATCACACTCCTCAGCCTTCCCGGTAAGGTCTATTCAGGTGTACTGGAGTCGAACCATGGATTCAGGACCATGGTCCTCGCCCGGAAGAGGTTTGAGTGCCATCTACGGGTTGGGGGAGAGATATTGCCCCATATGGAGGAGTTCAAGTAGTCTCGTTCACGAGTGAGGGAAGAGTGGATGGTGAGATTGACAGGCGGATCGGTGCGGCATCTTCAGTAATGCGGACTCTGTATCGATCCGTTTTGGTGAAGAAGGAGCTGAGCTGGAAGGCAAAGCTCTCAATTTACCGGTCGATCTACGTTCCCATCCTCACCTATGGTCATGAGCTTTGGGTTATGACCAAAAGAACAAGATCACGGGTACAAGCGGCCAAAATGAGTTTCCTCCGCCGGGTGGTGGGTCTCTCCCTTAAAGATAGGGTGAGAAGCTCTGTCATCTGGGAGGAGCTCAAAGTAAAGCTGCTGCTCCTCCACATGGAGAGGAGCCAGATGAGGTGGTTCAGGCATCCCTAGGGAGGTGTTTAGGGCACGTCCAACCGGGAAGACCCAGGACACGTTGGGAAGACTATGTCTCCCGGCTGGCCTGGGAACGCCTCGGGATCCCCCGGGAGGAGCTGTACCAAGTGGCTGGAGAGAGGGAAATCTGGGCTTCTCTGCTTAGGCTGCTGCCCCCGCGACCCGTCCTATGATAAGTGGAGGAAAAATGGATGGATGGCTATATATATATATATATATATATATATATATATATATATATATATATATATATATATATATATATATATATATATATATATATATATATATATATATATATATATATATATATATATATATATATATATATATATATATAGCCATCCATCCATTCATTGTCTACCGCTTGTCCCTTTCGGGGTCGCGGGGGTGCTGGAGCCTATCTCAGCTGCATTGGGGCGGAAGGCGGTGTACACCCTGGACAAGTCTCCACCTCATCACAGGGCCAACACAGATAGACAGACAACATTCACACACTAAGGCCAATTTAGTCTTGCCAATCAATATATATATATATATTTTTTTTCCCAGCATTTTCTTTTTAAAATAAAAATATATCAAAATGGCCCCCGCCTACTTGTCTTATCAGTATGTGGCCCTTGGTGGACAAAGTTTAGACACTCCTGGTCTAAAATATTAAAAGCTCTCCAAAAACAAATTACATTGAATAAAAAACAGTTAATTTAGTTAGTTAATTTAAAAACGAATTAAAATAATGCTAGTTTATGAAATATTTAATTAGAAAAAGTACAACAACAATAATAAACTGTTAAATTTGTAACTGACCATGAACATTTCCTACAGGCAGAATGACACACTGGGTTATTATGCATGTACACAATCGTATTATTATTCTATTCTTACAGGGGAAAAAATATTACTAAAAATTTTAGAATAAAAAAGCAGAAAAATCGGAAAGTAATTTGAAAAAGCTGAAATGTTCTAACTAAAAATGAATAACAATATACTTAGTTAGCTATAATACAAAGCTGACAAAGTGTTGTCTTTAAATATATATATAATATCTGTCTGTACCATTTTCATTTAAATAAAGAAATATATGAAAAAGGCCCCGCATACTCTGACTTTTTAGCATGCAGCCCTTGGTGGAAAAAGTTTGGACACCCCTGCTATAAAATTACAACATTCAATAATTTTTAAAGATTTTTTGGTCTTTATTTTTATCCTTTGTTAATACTTTTACTAATAGTAGTAGTAATGAAATATCACGTCAATTTTGCCTGTGTGTTTTATTGTGTCATACAGTAATATATATAAATATATATTTAAATGTGTGTGTGTGATATTATATTCTAGTCTGAAACAAAATTGTAAAATTAAATATAATTATGATAAAAATAGATGAACCCCTATCAAAATATGACAGGCCTGTCACAAAATAAACAATATAAAGCAAATAAAACAGAATAACATTTATTAAACAGTACTAATGAAGTCTAAAAAAGTCTCACTCAGTTAGTTTAAAAAGTCAAAACATGAATTAAAAATTCCCCAAACGTAGCAGTTTGTTTTAGTTCTAGTTTTGGAGTCGTTCTTGGTACAATGAAATCAAACATGGAATTGAATAATATACTTTACAGGTTATAGTCATTTCCTTGCTTTTATGTGAATGGTGGGAAGGAGTTACATGGTTCTACTGTCTTATGAGGTACCTATGAAATGTTGTTGCCACGTAACAGATGAGAAGCTCCTGCTCCCATGAGAAGAAATCAAAAGAAAACATGTTTGTAAGTGTTTATATGAGCACCAATTTGATTGTTATCACTGCAGAAGCAACATCAGACAGGCTCAGCCTCTGGAAAAGAGGTTGGTGAGTCATTCTTCAAACACTGCAGTGTACAATAAAACTGTCAAATGTGTTAGCAGGAGCACAATTTGCTCATTAAAACAATATAAAACAACATTTGACTTATCTTTTTAACATGAGGATCAGTCAACTTGATTTAGAATCATGTCATCACTTTGTGGGTAATCAGACAATTTGTATACATTTTAATGACCCGTGTTATTCTATCCTGGTTCTTTTTAACATCAGGAGCCACTTTTCTGAACAGCTGAAGGCGTCCCGGAGCCTTCATTGTCTTCACAAGTCATGAAGGTGGCCGGTGGTGGACCTCTCAGGGCTTGTGTCGCCGCTCTCCTTTCAGCTGAGTAGGAAAGAATAATAATAATGGATTAGATTGAGAAACATTGCAGTAAAACATGGGAGTTGGCATACAGGCAATGTGCTAAGAAGTAACATTTGTATTATCAACTGTCTTACAAGTGTAAAAAGTGTACTAAGCAACTGTACCGTTAGCATAACATGGCGTTACAATCGGCTTTTCCAGTTGCTCCTCGCCAGCAATGGCAGCCCGGATCTTCCTGCACACGTAGATGCTCGCTGTGGTGCAGAAACAGTTGAGAGAGTGAACAGATCATTTATTTCTACCCTCACATGGAGAAACTGGCAAACTCCTGAGTTTTTAACCTTTTGGTGTTCAAAGCTCGCATTCAAAACTTTCTTGGTTGGTTGATTTTTTTTACAATACAAGCTTACGTGTGTGACTGTCCAAGTTATGTTTTCCTTTTGAAAGTTTTTTCTTTCAATTTGACAGTATTCTTTTTATTTTGACCCATTTTTTTCAGTTGCCTTTTTCTCCATTTTGCCATTTTTATATTTTGAGTTACTGCTTTCATTTTAATAATTACATTTTCGTTTTGACAGTAAGTTTTCTTTCATTCTGACAGTTATTTTTGTCCATTTTTAGTTGTGTTTCCTTTTTAACAGTTTTTTTCCCCATTCAACAGTTTTATTTTTCGATGTTTTTTACAGTTACTGTCAACGTTCCCTCTAATTGTTGATGTGTGTGAGCAAACACAAAAACTCCCTGAGCATTCAGTGGAGCACATGTGAGCAACATCACACGTGGCAACACCAGCAGCACACCTGTCTCAAACCAATCTTTTATAATAACACTCAAATGACAAGAGTCATTTTCATGAGATTATTTTGTAATATTAGTGATTTGGCCCACTTGTAATGAAAATAAAAGAAATCTTGTTTTTCATAAACTATGGATTAGTATTGTACAGTATGTCTGGGTGGGGGTCCTGCTTTGGAAATCATGTGTACCCCTTTCAGAGATCACATTTAGTTGCCCTTAAACATCCTCATGTTGCACAATGAAATGTAAGCATAGGATGAAGTGTGCATTCCTGTAACTTTCTCTAGTAACAGCATTCCATGATTAATATCAATAAATTAACATGAATAATAAATGACAGTAGAATAAGCACACGTATGACTGAGGAGTCAAAGTGTAACTTTGTGTGGTGTTTGAGTTGTCCGACCTTTTGTGTGGCCATAAACGCACCAGTGGTTTAGTGCTATGCGTGTTGGTGACAGATGACAAGTTGGTTTTGGCCTGGTTTGTACGGCAGAAAATGACTAGTTTTTCGAGATAGAAGTGTTTTACTCATGTTTTTGGTGTGGTTATGGCCAAATATAAACAGTTTTGCTCAATAAAGTGATCGATATAATTCCTGTCCTCGAAGCATCTCGATAGACGTTACAATAATTGAACGGTGTTGACGAACACCGTTAGGGCCGCTTGTTGTCACTGTCACTCAAAGTTGCATTGCAAAATGACACAGAATAAATGTGTTTATTTTGTTTAGAATTCCGATGGGATTTGATTTGGTGCGCGGCCTATATTTGCTGTGCGCAGAGGATGCTTGAGCAGTGCGCAATTGCGCAGGCACGCACCTTAGAGGGAACCTTGGTTACTGTATATATTTCCAATTCGATAGTTTTATTTTTACAATTTTACAGTTATTTTTTTCCTTTTTGACAGTTACTGCTTTCATTTTGTCAGTTAGTTTTTCATTTTGACAGTATTTTTGTCCATTTTTAGTTATTTTTTTCATTTGACAGTTTTTTTTGTGTGCCTTTTTTCCATTTTGACAGTGTTTTTTCTTTCAATTTGACAGTCATTTTTTCATTTTGACAAGTAGTTTTTTTTTAAATTCTGATATTTATTTCTTTCTATTTGACAGTTATTTTGAAAATTTTGACAGATATTTTTAATTAGATTTTTTGCCATTTTTTTCATGTCGTCATTTTTTTCTATTTTGCTATTATTTTTTTAGATACATTTTTTGCATGCTATCATTTTGACAGTTGTTTTCTTTCAATTGTAACGTTATTTAAAAAAAAAAAATTCAATCAACATAGTATTGTGAAATGAATTTCATGTCAGCAGCGGGCTGGACTTGTATGGAGGGATTTTATGTTTTTATGCAAGCAAAACAAAACAAAAAAGATTGGTAAACCAAAAAAGTTGATTTGAAAGCTTAGAAATCTGCGAAAAAAATATTCAACCAAAATACTAGATTCATTAATATTTATTATTATTTCAAAAAATGTTCTCGCGAAACAAAATGTTTTGTTTCCATTTGCTTCCGCGCGGTCACGTGATAGGGGCGTGGCTAGCAGCAGACGACCAACCTCAGGTGGAAACACTCATTTATTGTATTTGTGTTCGATTGCATAAAAAGAAACATATTTCTAGCTATAGTGTTGCCCTGCAGGTGGACATTTCAACTACCACTGTTCTGTAAAGGAATGGTTGTTGTTGAGTGTGTTGTACCACGGACCCTGTTGGGGGGGACACAGGAAGTCAGGAGCTCCCGAGTAAAGAGTCAACTAGAGTTGGTGTCTGTCGTCATTCTTAGTTGTATTATAACACTAACATAACATGGTGTCAGAAACTTAGTGACGTTAGTGGTACGGTAGTAACGAGCAGTGTAACCGAGAAGATTACAACGAAAAAGAAAAAAATGGACGAACAACAGCAACAGTTAGCAGCGCTGCCTCAAGTGCCTCAATACTTCCCGCCAAGTAAATTTGACTTTTCGAAACCAGAGGAATGGCCAAGATGGAGTACGCGATTTAATCGCTATAGAATTGCATCTGGACTGGACAAGCAGTCTCAGGAATTCCAGGTGAATGCTTTTATGTACTCGGCGGGGGAGGAGGCTGAGGACGTTTTGAAGGCGCTGCAGCTAACGGAGGAACAAAAGAAGTCCTACAACGACGTCACGGCAGCATTCGAAAAACACTGCGTGAGTAAACGGAACGTGATCTATGAAAGGGCCTGCTTTAACCGGCGATGTCAGCAACCAGGCGAGACTGTGGAGTCCTTTATCACCGCCGTGCACACGTTAGCTGAACATTGCGAGTTTGGTACTCTGAGGGACGAGTTAATAAGGGACAGACTAGTTGTCGGGATCCTAGATGCGAGGCTGTCGGAGCGTTTACAGCTAGATGCAGAACTCACCCTAGAAAAAGCCATAACGCAGATCAAGCAAAGTGCAGCAGTGAAAAAACAACAGCCGGGGCTGAGGGGGGCAGAGCCGTCAGCAGGTCATGTAGAAGCAATAACAAAGAACCAGATGGGGCGAAAAGTTGAATACAATAAAACTCCCATGGAAAGAGTGCAGACAACAGGGTGTGGCAAGTGTGGGAACACGAAAAAACACCCATGGAAAGAGTGTCCTGCTCGTGATGCCGAGTGTCACAAGTGCCACAAAAGAGGACATTTTGCCAAAATATGCAGGTCAGCTAAAAGTGTGCACGACATCATACAGAGTGAGGAGGAGGAGTTTGAGTTTGCGTTCCTGGGCGAAGTGAGCTCAGAGGGAGAGGATGAATGGATCGGAATGCTACAGTTGAACGGACGAGAGCTGGCGTTCAAGCTGGATACGGGGGCTGCTGTCAACGCGATTCCCAGCAGTATCTACTTCAGAAAAATCCACGGGGCACTGCAACAGTCAAGAAAGGTGCTGTATGGCCCAGGGCAACACAGACTTGAGGTTGAAGGATGTTTTAAAGGGGGTCTGACGGCAAAGGGCAAAACAACCAGACAGGATGTTTATGTTGTCAATGGACTGTCCAAGCCTCTGATAGGCCTCCCAGCGATCAAGGCCCTCGATCTGGTGCGGCGTGTTGATACAGTGGAAACACAGCAGAAGGACTTTAAAGCGCTGTTTCCCACTGTGTTCACCGGGTTAGGGAAATTAAAGGAGCCCTACACCATCGCCCTGGAGCCCGATGCAGTCCCCTACGCTCTGTCCTCCCCACGCCGCGTGCCTCTTCCCCTCTGCGACAAAGTCAAGAAGGAACTGGATCGCATGGTCGACATGGGTGTCATCTCCAGGGTGACACAACCCACACCCTGGTGTGCTGGCTTAGTCGTAGTGCCGAAGCCCAACGGCAAGATGCGGCTGTGCGTAGACCTAACCCATTTAAACGGGTGGGTTCAGAGGGAGAGATACATCCTCCCCGCTGTCGACCACACCCTGGGCATGCTGGCCGGGGCGAAAACGTTCACAAAGCTGGACGCCACCTCCGGCTTCTGGCAAATCCCGCTAGCAGAGGAAAGTAAGCTGATGACGACATTCATCACCCCGTTCGGACGGTACGCGTTCAACCGCTTGCCGTTCGGGATTTCCTCTGCACCTGAACACTTTCAGCGGCGGATGTTGCAGATGCTGGAGAGCTGCGCAGGCGCAGTGTGTCACGCGGACGACATTTTGGTTTACGGGGACAGCCAGACCCAGCACGACGAGAGACTCTGTCAGGTCCTGAAGAAGCTCCAGGAGGAGGGACTAACATTGAATGGGGAGAAGTGTGAGTTCAGCAAGAACAGCATCACTTTCCTGGGCCACCGAGTCTCCGTGGATGGTGTGACACCGGACATCGAAAAGATCAAAGCCATACAGGAGATGCCTGCACCGACGGACGTCGAGGGGGTGAAGAGACTCATGGGGATGGCCAACTACCTCAGCAAGTTCCTGCCGCACCTCGCGTCATACACACGCCCAATCAAAGACCTGCTGTGCGGAAAGAACGAGTGGTGCTGGGAAGCGCCACAAGAAGAGGCTTTCAAAAGACTCAAACAGGAGCTCAGCTCCACACAGGTGCTGGCTGCCTACTCACCGACAGCGGAGACGTGCGTGTCGGCGGACGCCTCATCCTTTGGTCTCGGGGGCGTCCTCACCCAGCAGCAGTCAGACGGAGCCTGGAGACCAATCATCTTCATCTCAAGAGGTATGTCAGACACCGAAAGACATTACGCTCAGATTGAAAAGGAAGCTCTGGCAGCTACGTGGGCGTGTGAGCGTCTGTCCTCCTACCTGCTGGGACTGAAATTCAGGTTGGAGACAGACCACAAGCCCCTAGTGCCATTGCTTAGCACCAAGGCTCTCGACGAACTCCCACCGAGAGTGCTGAGGTTCAGGCTGAGGCTTCTGAGATTCTGTTTCGATATCGTGCACGTGCCGGGGAAGAGCTTGATAACAGCGGACACGTTATCCAGGGCCCCAATCCAACACACCTTCACGGCGGAGGAAAAGGAGAAAGAGGCCGAGGTCAAAGTGTTCCTGGACGCCGTCACTCAGAGCTTCCCCGCTACAGAGCACCGTCTAAACGACATCGCAGCAAAGCAGAAAGCCGACCCAATCTGTGCGCAGCTGATCAGATACTGTGAGACTGAATGGCCTGAGAGACATGCGTTGCCCCAAGAGCTGGCTCTCTTTTGGCCTGAAAAAGGCAACCTCACCATGAATGGACAGCTGCTCCTCCGAGGCCAACGCATCGTCATTCCAGGTGAGCTGAGGGGGGAAGTCTTACAGCAGCTACACAGTGGGCATCAAGGGGTCGTTAAATGCCGAGCTAGGGCCCGCCAGGCGGTCTGGTGGCCAGGACTGTCGAGCCACATCAGACAGATGGTGGAGAACTGCAACACCTGTTCACAGCATCGTGCAGAGCAGAGAGAGCCGCTGCTGACGACAGCAGTGCAGGAGAGACCCTGGCAACGTGTCGGCACGGACTTGTTCTTTTGGAAAAATAGTACATACCTGCTAGTAGTGGACTATTTTTCACGCTACATAGAAGTAGCACACCTCGAAGTAGCTACTGCGGAGACAGTAGTGGCTGCTCTCAAGGACGTCTTCAGTCGCCATGGGACACCAGAGACGGTCTTCTCCGACAATGGGCCGCAGTACAGCGGTTCAGAGTTCCAGACCTTCGCCAGAGCATATGGATTTGCTCACGTCACCGGCAGCCCCAGATACCCACAGGCCAACGGCGAGGCGGAGCGGGCTGTTGCCACAGTCAAAGGGCTGTGGAAAGGAGGCGGCGACAAGGCCAGGGCGCTGCAGACATACCGCGCCACGCCGCTGGAGAGTGGCTACTCTCCAGCACAACTCCTAATGGGGAGACAGATCCGCTCTGACATTCCCCAAGTTCCCGCTGCACTTCGTCCTCGGTGGCCAGGCATTAGGCAGTTCCGGAAGGAGGAAAGGCGAGCGAAGGAGAAACAGCAGCGCCGGTACAACCAGCGCCACAGAGTCCGGGTCCTGCCGCAGCTGCAGTCAGGCCAAGAGGTTTGGCTGCCGAAAGAAAACAAACACGGGACAGTGGTGCAGAAAGCGTCTACACCGAGATCCTACATTATCAACACTGAAGAGGGCTCACTTAGGCGTAATCGCACACACATGCGCCCAATTCACAACACACAGACGCCTGACACACAAGACTACACTGTGAACACCCCAGAGCACACTCCAGAGCCAGGTAACTCAAGCACACCTGCACGCACCACTACAGAAACAAACAGACACGTAAATACTGATACAGACGCATCTAACAAGTACATCACAGCATCAGGCCGAGTCTCATGCCCTCCTAGACGTCTGGATCTTTAGGACTGTTGAGACAATGTGGTGTGTGTGAGAAAAAAAAAAAAAAAAAAAAGAGAAAGAAAAAAAAAAAAAAAAAAAAAACAGAAAGGAAAGAGGATTGTAATCTGATTCATACTGTTCGTGTGCTTGAAGTTTATGGGATGTAAGTTGATCGTTTGAAAAGAAAAAGTAATATTGATTTTCAGGGTTATACAGTTTATATAAGATATATGTTTATGCACTAAGTGTGTCTTACAGAAAGATATAAGTAAGTAAGATTTCATACGGCAAATGTTTAGGTAATGTCAAGGGGGGCATTTAAAGAGATAATTTTAGATAACCATTGGCTTTGAAGAAGAGGTCAAACTTAAGGGGGAGGTGTTCTGTAAAGGAATGGTTGTTGTTGAGTGTGTTGTACCACGGACCCTGTTGGGGGGGACACAGGAAGTCAGGAGCTCCCGAGTAAAGAGTCAACTAGAGTTGGTGTCTGTCGTCATTCTTAGTTGTATTATAACACTAACATAACAACCACGTTCAACACAATGATAACTGTCAAACTGGGATTCATGTTTAAAAATGCGTACAACACAAGATCACCGATAATAGCATAAAACTGTGAATAAAGACGTACCTTTAACGATGAGTCAAACCATATCTGCGCCTTACAGATAGTAGTATTATGTTACAATAGTAGTATTATGTTACAATAGTAGTATTTATGTTACAAAAACGCTGCTAGCGAAAGCAAACACGGAAGTGTTTACCGAAGCTGACAGCCAGTTATGTACGCCGAATGCCAGTAAAGGCGGGACTTAAGGCCAGTAAAGGCGGGACTTAAGGCCAGTAAAGGCGGGACTTAAGGCCAGTAAAGGCGGGACTTAAGGTATCTTCTGCTCTCGGATTGGCTGAACGGTTACGCAACAGGATCACATGGCCAAGTCACAAGGAAGATCAACTAAGAACCGACCGCTCCTTTATTTACAACTTTTGTTCTGACGCAATGTTTCTTCCTATGTGACAGATTGCACATTTTGACGCGATTGAACCCGAGCGATTTGATTAAAGGCTAACATTATGGCGTAGCATTTTTAAATGTAAAAAACTGCTGTTGCAAACATACTGTACACAGGGAAATCAAAATAAAATGCGCGAACAATATTTAAAGCATCAACGTTGTATAATTCATGTTTTCACAACTAAAACGGACAATAAGGAGTCTTACCCATAATCATTTATTCATTGTTTAGCCATTTACAGCTCATCTCCTTTCAGTCGGGTGAATATTTGCCAGAGTAAACACAACACATCTCTTCACAATATTTTTTTTCCACAATAAGAGCACAGCAGTTTGTCATTTAATCGTATTTTCAATATATACACATATTATTCTTAATTTAAAACATAGTTGCAGAATTTCACAAAACAGTGAGAAGGTTTACCTACAAGGAATAAAATGTGTAATTTCAACATTTTCAATGATCACAGCAGCGTTGTAAACCTTCAAGGTATTCACCAAACACGACGTCGCACCAAACCAAAGACAAGCGGGTATCTGGGGGAGTGCAGGAGGTCAGCTTTTGTTTTAGTCCATCCTAATCTTCTGGTTGGTCATCCTGTAGATGATGCTGTCGTAGCCCGGGTCCATGTTCCACAGGTTGTATCCGACAGCGATGACGGCGAGCGCCAGCACGATCATGAGCCACAGCACGATGTTGAAGACCACGGCGTAGTGGAAGTTGTACTTGTAGGCCAGGTTGTAGGGGCTGCCTGGGTTGCTCTGCAAAACATGGTGGCCAATCACTTCACAAGAAACATATACATCTAAAAGCAGGTAAGAAATACAAAGTATTTCCCCAAAGAGTGGCCTCTGCTCAAATAGATGCCGTGCCACAGCTACATCACATACAGGAAGTGGTGGTGCCACAGCTACATCACATACAGGAAGTGGTGGTGCCACAGCTACATCACATACAGGAAGTGGTGGTGCCACAGCTACATCACATACAGGAAGTGGTGGTGCCACAGCTACATCACATACAGGAAGAGGTGGTGCCATTAGGTGGTAGTAAAGTTCCTTTTCTGTGACTGCTCTACCATATACACCATGCCACATGAGCCCAGCAGCTGAGGCTTACTTACTGCAAAAGACAAAATGCTGCTACATAAGGCTGGGCGATAAAACGATATCAATATATATCCTTAAAGACACGTAATGGGTATCAATAAAAAATTGCGTTGAGTAAAACATTCGATATTTGTTGTTTTTCTTCTTTGTCGGAAGAAACAACTACAAACCCCAAAAGCAGTGAAGTTGTCACGTTGTGTAAATGGTAAATAAAAAGAGAATACAACAAATCCTTTTCAACTTATATTCAATTGAATAAACTGCAAAGACAAGATATTTCATGTTCACACTGAGAAACTTGTTTTTTCTTTTTTCCAAAAAATTATTAATTTAGAATTTAATAGCAGCAACACGTTGCAAAAAAGTTGGTACAGGGGCATTTTTACCACTGTGTTACATGGCCTTTCCTTTTAACAACACTCAGTAAAGGTTTGGGAAGTGAGGAGACACATTTTTGAAGTGGAATTCTTTCCCATTCTTGCTTGATGTACAGCTTAAGTTGTTCAACAGTCCGGGGGTCTCCCTTCTGCTGTTTTAGGCTTCATAATGTGCCACACATTTTCAATGTCTGGACTACAGGCAGGCCAGTCTAGTACCCGCACTCTTTTACTATGAAGCCACGTTGATGTAACACGTGGCTTGGCATTGTCTTGCTGAAATAAGCAGGGGCGTCCATGGTAACGTTGCTTGGATGGCAACATATGTTGCTCCAAAAGCTGTATGTACCTTTCAGCATTAATGGTGCCTTCACAGATGTGTAAGTTACCCATGTCTTGGCCACTAATAAATTCCTTGCAATAACTCGTTGAGAAATGTTGTTCTTAAACTGTTGGACAATTTGCTCAGGCATTTGTTGACAAAGTGGTGACCCTCGCCCCATCCTTGTTTGTGAATGACTGAGCATTTCATGGAATCTACTTTTATACCCAATCATGGCACCCACCTGTTCCCAATTAGCCTGTTCACCTGTGGGATGTTCCAAATAAGTGTTTGATGAGCATTCCTCAACTTTATCAGTATTTATTGCCACCTTTCACAACTTCTTTGTCACGTGTTGCTGGCATCAAATTTCAAATTAGCTAACATTTGCAAAAATAACAAAGTTTTCCAGTTCAATAATTAGATATCTTGTCTTTGCAGTTTATTCAATTGACTGAAGGTTAAAAAGAATTTGCAAATCATTGTATCCTGTTTTTATTTACCATTTACACAAGGTGCCAACTTCACTGCTTTTGGGGTTTGTAGTTGTGAAGTAAGGTTGGTTGCATAAACAAAGGCACTTGTTGTCTGGTAAGTGAGCAACGCAGGAAGTGATCGCTGCTTGGTCGGAGTGACACACTAACAGCATCAACTATCCAGTTAGGTTGTGCCATCATGTTGTCTCACGCTTCATTCTTTGCAATGAGTGGAAAGAGAAAGAAAGAATGAGTGTTGTAGAGAGCGAATAAATTGTCGATAAAAGAGGAAAAGTCACCTCGACAATATGGAACTTTTTGGATTTTATTTAAGGGACCGTAGTCAGACCAATGTGGTTTGTAAATCAACTAAGGCGTTCATCCCCACCAGGACTGGTAATACCACACCAACTCAGCCGAACTCACCCTTTAGAGCACAGCTGTAACTTCCTGGCACTAAACCTGCAGAACATAATTACTCTGAGTTTTGTCTATGTTTACATTTTCACACTATGTTGTACACTTTATTAAGCATTTCTTACATAATGCAACTTCATTTTAAGAGGGTTATTGTTAAGTGTGATTTTAGATTTTTTTTTTTTTTTTTACATTGTTTTCCATGGTTGTGTTGACATTTCCTTTCCTTTCTGTCTCGATAACTCAGGAGATTATATCAGAGGAAGGTTACATTTGAAATAAAAAGGTTTACATTTTCTCCTGGTCCTTATTTGACACAGGTCATAAAATATCAATAATTATTCGATATATCGACCGATATTAAACACTTCCATACAGTTATCACCCATACATGTTATGGTAGGAAGATGGGGCCACTGCTGCGGTCCCATGTAGGAAATCTAAAACCTACCCTTTACTGAGTGATGGAATAAATAATTGATTACTATATATGATAATAAATTCTATTTTTTTATTTACATTCTTATAATCATCATTTACTTATGAGAAATGTAAGAACATTAAAGATGATTTAAAATGGCAAACATTGATTTTTGCAAATCTACTCAAGTACACCTGGTACTTTCTGCAGTTGAGTAAATAAACACCTTTACTCACTATATGACAACATGCATTTTGGGTTGTTCGAGCAACACTCAGGACTTACAATCTGTTTGGACTCCAAAATGGAGCGGGACTTCCTGGTCAAGGGAGCCTCAAAGTTCTTTACAGTTACCACCTCCACGACGGCGCTGTTGCCATAGAGACTGTACACATCCTCTCCAAACTACACCAAAGAAAACAAAAATATGGCTTTAGAATGTACATGGATGACTGAGAAGGCTCTTCTCATCTTTGTCACCTTTTGCAAGACGGAGGCAAGAATGGTGATGGCGTCACGGTACTGTGGCGAGTCTGGTCCGTAGGCGCGGCTCAGCTCCTCCAAGCCAGATAGCTCTAAGGAGTACAGGTCTGGGGAGTGGTCCTTGGCCAAGTGCTTGTGTCTCTGCAGCTGGAAGAGGGCCACCCATTCAAAAAATCACACTGTTTATTTACATTTTAAACATTCACTATTAAACATGACTTTTTAATGAAGTTGTAACGCTCACTTTTAAAGGCTTAAAAAAAATGTGGACGACATACTGTCCTTGACATGCCCCTAGCTAGTTGAGCTAGCAGAAGACGGCTATGTTTACTTTAAAAAATGGAAAAAAAAAGAGAGGCCGGCTTCACAGCACATCTTAAAATAAAACCTGGATCTCTGCCAATATCACTCAGCTACAGATGGGGGACTTTTTTTTTTTTAGCTAATAGGCTAAACTAGCATAACGATACTATGAAAATGTGTGTAAGCTAACATAGCTATGCTAGTGTTGCCAATGTTTGTATCCGGTTATTTTTATGATGGTGTTGTATGTGAAATATGGCATCTCTTACATTGTACAAGTGCAGAGTTACAGACTATACGTAAAAAGTGAAAAAGTGCACAATAACACATCTCGGAGTGGACAGAAGGATAGTCTAAAATACAGTGCATCCACAAAGTATTGACAGCGCTTCATTTTTTACACATTTTCTTATGTTAAACAGTCTTATTCAAAAATGGAATACATTCATTTTTGTCCTCACAATTAAATACCCCATAATGACGATGCGAAATGTTTGTTTTTTTCACATTTATTACAAAAAATAATAGTAAAAATTCACATGTACATAAGTATTCAAAGCCTTTGGTCAATACTTTGTTGATGCACCTTTGGTAGCAATTACGGCCTCAAGTCTTTTTGAATACGATGCCACAAGCTTGGAACACCTATCTTTGGACTCGTTCACCCATTCCTCTTTGCAGCACCTCTTAGCTCCATCTGTTGCTTTTCATCCAGGATGTCTCTGTACATTGCTGCATTCATCTTTCCCTCTCTCCTGACTAGTCTTCAAGTTCCTGCCACTGAAAAACATCCCTGCAGCATGATGCTGCCACCACCATGCTTCACTGTAGGGATGCATTGGCCTGGTGATGAGCGGTGCCTGGTTTCCTACAAACATGACGCCTGGCATTCACACCAAAGAGTTCTATCTTTGTCTCATCAGACCACAGAATTTGGTTTCTCATGGTTCTTGGTCACCTCCCTGACTCAACTAAGATGAATGCAGAGACATCCTGGATGAAAACCAACACTTCTCATCCAATCTGATGGAGCTTGAGAGGAATGGGCGAAACTGCCCAAAGCTGTGGCATCGTATTAAAAAAGACTTGAGGCTGTAATTGCCGCCAAAAGTGCATCAACAAAGTATTGCACAAAGGCTGTAAATACTTAAATTCTATAGGTTTTTATTTTTAATACATTTGCAAAATTTAAAAAAATTAAAAACATTTTCAGTCAATTTGGGGTATTGTCTGTAGAATTTGGAGGACAAAAATTAATGTTTTCCATTTTGGAATCAATCAATCAAATATTTATATAGCCCAACCATTCATTTTCTACCGCTTGTCCCTTTGGGGTATATTTATATAGCCCTTAATCACAAATGTCTCAAATGGCTGCACAAACCACAAAGACATCCTCGGATCGGATCCCACATCAGGGCAAGAAAGAACTCAATAAATGGGAATAATGTGAAACCTTGGAAGGGACCGCAGATGTGGGGACCCCACATCTCGGTGCAATGGATGTGGTTAATATTGTGAGAGTCCTGACCATAGTGAGGCCAGCAGAAGGCTGTAACATAACAACATGTGGAAAAAGTGAAGCGCTGTGAATACTTTCCGGATGCACTGTATATTGCAGCCTCCTGCGACAACAATATATATCACAATATTAGGGCTGCAACTAATAACTAATTTGATAATCGATTAATCTGTCGATTATTACTTCGATTAATGGATTAATAATTGGATAAAAGAGACAAACTACATTTCTATCCTTTCCAGTATTTTATTGAGATAAAACACCAGCATACTGGCACCATACTTATTTTGATTATTGTTTCTCAGCTATTTGTAAATGTTGCAGTTCATAAATAAAGGTTTATAAAAAAAAGAATACAATTTAAAAAAAGGAGCCTCTCCGCATGCGCACAGCATAGATCCAATGAATCAATGACTAAATTAATCACCAACTATTTTTATAATGGATTAGTTGTTGCAGCCCTACACAATATACTATTTGGCATGTAAATAAGTTAGCTACTGACATATGCAGTAACATATTGCATCATTTCCAGTTGTACTATTTTGTCAAAACTGTTAATAATTGACTCACTAACTCACTGTTAATATCTGGTTACTTTCTGTTGTAACTACACTTACATTAAAATGTACTAAGCATTTATTCTTCTGTTTTGATACTTTAATTTAGTTTTGGCTGATACTACAAATGTGGATATCGATCTGATACCAAGCAGTTACACAAACAGTATTGGTCATATCAATGTTCATACTTAAATATTTTCAGAATCATTAAATGATAACATTTTTGATCTGACAAAACACAGAATGTGTAACATTATTAAATAGTATTTTGTTTCCTTAATCCCTTTTATTACATAGAACATGTACAATAAAGTCAATAATGCAAAATAACTGGGGAAAAAAGCAAAAAATGCCATTGGCTTTTTTCCTGAGTTGGTAAATAGTAACAACAATTTTGTGGTCACAAAAATAGATCTAATCATTGTGGTATCGACCATATACTTGTCAATATTTTTGTTGAGCCGGCCAACTTTTTTTTACATCCATAAGCTCAAGTTGAGCTGTTTTTGTGTAGTGTAGCATGATTGCTATTCCTTCTCCTCTCGTCCTCTACTTGTAGGAAACTTAGTTTATTTTCCGCCGTTGAGGATTAGTGGTTTAAAAGCTGCACTCTGGAAGGATGTTAGCTGCTAGCGACTGTTGAATTTGCAGGACAAAGCTAGGGTCATCAACATCTATTATCACAATAACGATAGTGTTAAAAGCATGATCGTTGACCAAATTGATATCTTTTATATGGTCTATATCATGCAAACCTATTAGCAATAAAGCTACAGACAAACAAGACACAAAGCACTAGCAAACTGTCTAAATTCAGCATTAAGGCTAGATTTCGAAAATTACTTCTAATACACTATTACAGAACATCTGAGACATATTCAAATGTGTCGAAAAATACAATAAACTTTAAATAAAGAACACTAGATAGCGTCAAGCTGACGAGAGCTTACCAGAGCTGTGATATCATGCAGGACTTGGATCTCTGACAGAAAGAGCAAATCCGACTGCAAACAGTAGAACGGTCACAATGAAGACGTTATAAAGGAAATACTTCTGCATCGTAAAAAGTTGCTAGTGACCTCTGCATTTCTGCTGAGGGAGTTGAGGGGCAGGGAAGCCAGCACAGAGCCCTCCTGGGACAGACGGCCTCGAATCTGCTGCAAAGTCACTGGGAGGTCCTCAAACACGGCGTTGGCTTTGCCCAGCATGTACAGCCTCTGAGTGGAGGAAAATGGTTGACACATAATCACCATCGTACAGTAGAAGCTCTTAAATTAGATTCCACCGGTCGCTTTTCCCCCCCACATTCAATCATTTGTTGATTTATAAGTTTAAGGCACACATGTACAGCTGCACACAATCACATTCCGTTAAAAAGGGTTTTAAGTCCCATCCTAAAACTCATTTATACACCCTAGCCTTTAAATAGGCCCTTTTTTAGACCGTCTCTCTTTCCTGCTATGCCCCCCTCTCCTGCGTGGAGAGGTTATCAGGTGGCCCCAGATCAGCTTCCACGGAGGAGACGCTGGCTGATCCAAGTTGGGACCATGCATCTCTGCGCTGATGACTTGTCTCCATGCAAAAGGATCCCCTGCTGGCCTCATTATGGACTACACTCTCACGTTATTAACTGTATCCACTCCACATCCGTTGCACCAATTGTGGCTTGCGCAGCCCTTTGAGACATTTGTGATTTAGGGCTGTATAAGTAAACTTTGATTGATTGAAGGTTTAAAAACAGGAGATAATGTTGCACATGTCTTATAGCACACACAAAAACTGTGTTTTGACAATCCACACACAAAAACTGAGTTTTGCATCATTGTAAATTATGCAAATTAGACGCTGATGTCATTCAGCCCCAGATACATTTTGGTCGTGTTGGAAACACTCAAAAAGATAGGGTGAGAAGTGCAGTCACCCGAGAGAGACTCGGAGTAGAGCCGCTGCTCCTTCGCTTGGAAAGGAGCCAGCTTAGGTGGTTCGGGCATCTCGTGCGGATGCCTCACGAGCGTCTCCCTAGGGAGGTCCTCGTTGCACGTCCCACTGAGAGGAGGCCCCGCGGCAGACCAAGGACCAGATGGGGGGATTACATCTCCTCTCTGGCCTGGGAACGCTTCGGGATTCCCCAGGAGGAAGTCGCAAATGTTGCTCTGGAGAGGGAAGTCTGGGGGTCTTTGCTGGAGCTGCTGTCCCCGCGACCCGATTCCGGATAAGCGGTTGAAGATGGATGGATGGATGGATGGATGGAAACACTCAAAAAGGTACCAGTGATGGGAGAATAATGTAAAAGGAACACTGTCCTGGCTGCTCAGTACAAATATAGGGTTTTATCAAACTTGTATGGTTGAGTCCGCAAAGACAAGGGATAGGCACTACTTTATAGCCACCGACTGAAGTCTGTCGGTATAACAGAGTACCGATTGACATAAAATAAAGAAATGCCATATTTGGATACCTTAGTTACATGTGACGTCATGTCCGGTTACATACACTGCACAAAGCACTTGGCCAGGAAACAAGCAGTCAAACGAGGCTAACTTAGACTGCCTTTAGGTAATGTTACAATTTTCCATGCCAACAAAGCAAGACAAATGCACTCAAAAATACAGTATAGCCCCACTTTTCAAAATGCATTAGCCCAATGCTCATTTGCATTGGATTTGCTACTAATTAGCATTAGTTATTTTACATGGTTATATCAACACCTCGAAATTTGGTAATGCAAACTACAAATAAGATGGACGTTAGAATCAAACATCTTTTGTGTAATAGTTACAATATTTACATCATAAACAGTACGTAGGACTTAAAAAAAGACTGGCGCAATCAACGGTAAAGACTACTTCCTGACTATTGCGACATATCGTAGTCTATACACTACTGCCATCTAACATCTTGGAATAGCAACTGCAAAGTAAGCTATATAATACTGTACAGTATTTACAAATGAGACACAAAAGTGTACGAAAACAAGATAACTGGACAGCACACCTTAAATAAAATTGATTTTAGTATTAAGCATTTAACACAAAAGTGTTTGGCGTGTCGTGTCTGTTTTTACTAACAAGACATCATGGCGGAGCAGAAGTCGAGTTTCGTAACATGGAGATATTCTTAATACATTTTAGTTCAATGTAAGTTGTGTCTTGGATCAAAGATCCTATCTACTGCCCAAAACAGCAATTCAAATCTGCTGAAACACCTACAAAAGCAACATGCTTCGACGAAGCTAGTAAAGAGAGACACACTTCACCTCCAAATCCAACAGCGGCTGGATTTTAACGGAGGGACTGCTAGCCAGGACAACATTGATAGAGCCATTGCAGCGTGTGTGCTAGAAGAAATGCAGGCTATTTCTACAGTGGAGTCCCCCGCTTTCAGGCAGCTGGACACAGTGGACAGTGAGTACATAAACATGGAAAGCAAGCTAAAGAAAATACTCAAAACTCTGCTTCTGCTCATCATTCAGCACTGAAGGTACACACACTCTGTCAATTCTCTTATATACTCTTTCATTCTAGACTCTTACAGTGTTTGAATATCACATCACTCTAAATGTATAAACTATAAAGTTCACAAACATAAAGAGGGATCCTAGTGGGCCAGGCCAATCTTTCCTTATCTCTAAACTAAAACTGGGTAAATGCGTAGAGTGTTCTGGGTTTCAGTACAGTATTGATCTCCTGAAGACATGATTTTATTTCACAATTCCTTGAGAGAGAAAAAACGCCTGGTTAGGCTATGATTAATAATCGTGATTTCAATATTGATAAAATATCATCTTAATTATAATTTTGCCCATAACCATGCAGTCCTTGGTGTAAGACTTCACATCATATATTAACACTATTTGTATCTATACGGACAAAAAGTGCAGTTATGTGTTATATCAAAAGAGTGCCATCTTGAAAATGTTTCACATGTATTTTTATTTATTTATAGTATTATTTTGTTTCTGCCATATTACTTTGTTTATGATGCTTGTGTTGCTTTCATATGCACATTCAACTTTCTACTTGAGGTACATAAATACATTTTGAATGTGTTTGTATTTTTAAAATTTTTTTTTAAATAAAACTTGGTTAAAGGATTTCAGTATAAGTAGTTTTTTGAAAATGTTGAGCACATTTAAAATTACCGCAATAACAAATATTCATACCGTGACATCCTTATAATGGAGTTTTTGTGTAAAAATAGACAGATTTATGTCTTCCACAGCTCCTTTACCACATGGGGTTCCCCAGGGCTCAATCCTTGCCCCAATCTTATTTGCGCTTTACCTTCTCCCCCTTGGTTCTATTTTTAGGAAGTACGATATTGCATTTCATTTTTATGCCGATGATTGCCAGATTTATTTTCCCATGGGACAAAATAACACGGTTCAACGTCTTATTGACTGCCTGCACGACATCAAAGCCTGGCTTTCAGCTAACTTCCTGAGCCTAAATGAAGATAAAACAGAAGTTATGTTGTTCGGTCCAAGTCGCTCCCCCTCCCCCAACGTTGACCTCGGCACTCTGACCCCGTATCTCAGTGACTGTGTCACAAACCTGGGGGTAAAGTTCGACTCAGATTTTAAATTCGAAAAACAAAATCAGCAGCTTCGTACAAAAAAGTTTTTATCAATTACGCCAAATAGCGAAAGTGAAACCGCTTCTATCAGGACATGATCTCGAGAAATTAATCCACGCCTTTATCTCGACTCGTTTAGACTACTGCAATGCCCTGTATGTAGGCATTAGCCAGGCCTGCAGCTCGTGCAGAACTCTGCTGCTCGTCTGCTAACACAGACCCGCAGACGTGAGCACATCACCCCTATATTAGCGTCCCTTCACTGGCTCCCTGTGCGTTACAGAATCAATTTTAAACTCCTTTTATTTGTTTTTAAATGTCTAAACAACCTCGCGCCAACATATCTCTCCGACCTCCTTCAGCCTTACTGCCCCACCCGATCCCTAAGATCAGCCGATCAGCTGCTACTGACGGTCCCTGACACAAGGCTGAAGCTTAGAGGTGACAGAGCTTTCGCTGCTGCTGCTCCCAAGCTCTGGAACGACCTACCTCTGAGTGTTAGACAAGCCTCCTCTCTTCCTGTTTTTAAATCTCTCTTAAAAACATACTTTTATTCCATGGCTTTTAACACTGAGTGATACCCATCCTGCAATGGCGCCCCATAATACACCTGCTGTGAACCTGTTTTTATGTTTTTATATTTTATTTATTTCTTTTTTATCGTGTTCTGTTTGTGTTGTGTTGTGTTTGCTCGGTTCTTGTATTATTTTTAACCTGCCCATTGTACAGCACTTTGGCTACCCCTGTGGTAAATTTTAAATGTGCTTTATAAATAAAGTTGATTTGATTTGATAAATAAAGTTGATTTGATTTGTAATGTAATTGTTTCGTCGAATAAATGAATAGAAACACTCCGACATTACTTTTTTTTCCTACATTTTCAACTGTTTAAGACATCGCATAATTAACGTTAATCGGTATATATATATATATATTTATATATATAAAAAATGCTTTGGAGCCCCTGTCTTGAAAGAAAATGTTTGCCTTGGTGCCCTAAAATATGAGCCCTCCTTTAAAGGCAACACTTGCCTTGACCTTAAAAAGTAAAAATTTGAGGCCTGCAGTACCAATCCCCAACAATGACCGTATGTTATGATGTACAATGTCTAACCTTTTTTTTTTTTTAAAAAACCACACATCCATGCACAGATAAAGGGGTAAAAATGGCTAAAGTTTGACCCTAAAAAAGATAAATTTGAATGATTCCTATGGAAGAAATTACGTTTTGAAACTTGTGATTGAATTTGTACCTCTTCACTGGGGGCCAGCTGCAGCACGACAGGTGTGTCCTCAGCAAATAGGGAATGCACAGTCTCTGCGACGCTGTCCATTGTGAACGGCACAGGCTAAAAAAAAAAGGGGGTGGGGGGGAATCGTAATAAAATCTTCCTGAGGTTTAATAAATCAAAAGTCCAGATTGACTCACGTTCTCTAGCGGATAGGAGGCCACACTTTGAGGGAAGTCTAGGCTCTTTGCTCCTCGGACCACCACCAGAACGTTTGCACGGGGACGCTGGAACAGAGGACCGGCTTGGAGACCAGGCCAAGACAGATCCTGGACACAAAGACACGGTCAAAAAATATTAATAATAGAAATGCTAACTATTAGCAGCCAAAGCACCTCTTGAACAGAGAAGCCCATTGTGACCGCAACCAGGTCTGGTATCTTTTCTCCAGAAATGGGCCACTCTCCTTTCTGGAAGGACACAAACTCTGGAGCTTGCAGCACCGTCAAGCTGTCTCCGTAGACACCTGGAGACAAAATATAAGACAAAGGGGATGTGAAGACATATTAGTTTCAACCTTATGATTAGGTAAGACCTTTAAACCATACTTGCCAACCTTGAGACCTCTGATTTCGGGAGGTGGGGGGCGTGGTTAAGAGGGGAGGAGTATATTTACAGCTAGAATTCACCAAGTCAAGTATTTCATATATATATATATATCTACATCCTGAAAATATGCAAACAAAACTGTGTTTAGATAATTGATACTTCAAACTTGCATAAATACATCTTAAGGAATATAACAACTTGGCTTGTGAGAGCTTCAAAATGTAATGAATAAAATGCTAAAGTTGTTGATGAACACGCAATTATTTTAATAATTAAATATGGTCATTTTAAATGAATTATTATGATCATTTAAAATGTATTATTTCAAATATGTTTATTTTAATGTATAATTCTATGGCTGGATGTAATAAGGAGTCAGAAAAAATACAAATAAAAATACAATTAATTTTGATGTTTTTAGCAAAATATAGTAAAAATGTATTTAGTTTAAAAAAAAAATATATATATATATATATATATATATATATATATATATATATATATATATATATATATATATATATATATATATATATATATATATATATATATATATATATATTTATTTTTAGGTAAGATAAACATAATACAATTTATCTCTAGTCTGGATGATTTAGTTCTTGTCACCCTGTTGTCCTCCCCTCTCTTCCCCGAGGATGGCTTCATGAGCTGGGCAAACGCCTGGAGATGCCCTACGTCAACAACACGGTCGGCGGCCCGTCGGTGCGCAGTTCGTACATCGCCGCCCTCTACTTCACCCTCAGCAGCCTTACCAGCGTCGGCTTTGGCAACGTGTGTGCCAACACGGACGCCGAGAAGATCTTCTCCATCTGCACCATGCTCATCGAAGGTATGCCGGACGCCTCGTATGGAATAACGTGATTGGGCAGGCACGCTGTTTATATCGTGGGAAAGCGGACGTGAAAAAAGGCTGTCCTCACTCAGGTCCGCATGGAGCTGGAGGGGCCGTGGCCTCCAGCTCCGGCTGAAAATCGGGAGATTTTCGGGAGAATATTTGTCCCGGGAGGTTTTCGGGAGAGGCGCTGAATTTCGTGAGTCTCCCGGAAAACTTGGGAGGGTTGGCAAGTATGCTTTAAACTCAATTTTAAAGCACAACATTAGGCACATAGCTGTTCATTACTGTGATTGTATGGATGTGTAACTGGACTGCAAGCTCGTATATTTACTCTTCAATGTAGTTCATTATACTAAAACCTCAGTGATGATCAAATCTTGTCATTATTTGTCTCATAACAGACATGCATTCTTAACACGTGACATGATGGGGAAACTTGTGCTAAGTGACTTGTCACATGACACACAGCCACTTCTCCTCTCATAATAGCAAATGACGGCGAAGAAATAACCCTTTTCACACATTATTATTGTTGTTGAATCCTTACCTGGGGGATTTAGAGCAAAACAACCACTTAAACTATAACTATTAGATTAGTGACTTGTTAGCAACGCTTGACAGTTGACCAAGCCAGGGAAAGGCAACCACAGAAAAATGACAAAAACACATAAAGCAGCATAAATGTCTCATGTTAGTGCGAGGAACATAATTAGTAAACAGACAAGATCGTCAAATGAATGAGGTAAAATAATGAATAAATAAACAGACAAAAAAAGAGCGTCAAATGAATGAGGTAAAATAATGAATAAACAGTAAACAAATGAATGAGGTAAAATAATGAATAAACAGACAAAAAAGATCGTCAAATGAATGAGGTAAAATAATGAATAAACAGTAAACAAATGAATGTAGACGACGACGTTCCTAGCTAGCTAGGTTAGCCAAAACTGTCATCCTTTCAAGTAGCCACAGCACTCACTTAATATCACATTAAAGACAGAGGAGGGGCCATTAAAGGAGGCCGACAGTGGCAAATATGTTGACACAAAGTCCTACCAGTGGAGAGGAAAAGGAGGCCGAGCACGGCTGAGGAAAGAGAATTCATCCTTGGACAGCCAGTCAGCGCCATCTTGTTTCTTTCTCTTCGCGTCTTGCAGCGATCAGCTGATCTTTGACGTCACGCCTGGTCACGTGATACAGGAAGTGCGCAGACGTCTTATTTTTGATGGATTTGTCTTATGTTTTTTTCTTCCTTGTTATTGTACGGTAAAGTTACGTTGGGGAGTTAAATGAGTCCTTTTTACTTGAATATTTATATAGACTAGAGCATATTAGATAACAATGCTGATATACAAATATCACAGTACTGTGTTGCGGCAGGACTGGTCACGTGGTACAGGCCACGTGACACAGGAAGTGAGTAGCATAGTTTCCTTGTTTTTGGTTTCAAAAGTCAAATTTAAATGTTCTGCTTTAAAATAGTACTCAAATCTAATGCTGTATCTTCATTTTTTTTTAAAAATAATATAAAATAAATAAATATATTCCGCCCGAATGCAGCTGAGTTTTTGATTGATTGATTGAGACTTTTATTAGTAGATTGCACAGTGAAGTACAATTGACCACTAAATGGTAACACCCCAATAAGTTTTTACACTTCTTTAAGTCGGGGTCCACTTAAATGGATTCATGATACAGATATATACTATCATCATAATACAGTCATCACACAAGTTAATCATCAGAGTATATACATTGAATTATTTACATTATTTACAGTCCGGGGTGTGGGATATGGAGGGGGCGGGGTTAGGTTTGGTTGATATCAGCACTTCAGTCATCAACAATTGCATCATCAGAGAAATGGACATTGGAACAGTGACTTGGTAGGATATGTACAGCAAGTAGTGGACATAGAGAGAGAGATCAGAAAGTATAAGAAAAAGTGTCTACATTGGATTATTTACAATCCGAAGAGGTATGATGTGGAAGGGAGGGTGTTAGTTTAGGGTTGTAGTTGCCTGGAGGTGTTCTTTTAGTGCGCTTTTGAAGGAGGATAGAGATGCCCTTTCTTTTATACCTGTTGGGAGTGCATTCCACATTGATGTGGCATAGAAGGAGAATGAGTTAAGACCTTTGTTAGATGGGAATCTGGGTTTAACGTGGTTAGTGGAGCTCCCCCTGGTGTTGTGGTTATGGCGGTCATTTACGTTAAGGAAGTAGTTTGACATGTACTTCGCTATCAGGGAGGTGTAGTGGATTTTATAGACTAGGCTCAGTGCAAGTTGTTTAACTCTGTCCTCCACCTTGAGCCAGCCCACTTTAGAGAAGTGGGTAGGAGTTGTAATGATAGTGTTTGACCACATGGTGGTAGTAATAGTCTACAAATGACTAGGAAGCAATATATATATTATGTGTCAGGTAGGACTCTTTAGAAGTAAACACACCTTGTACACACCTATATAGTATGTGTCAGGTAGGACTCTTTAGAAGTAAACACACCTTGTACACACCTATATAGTATGTGTCAGGTAGGACTCTTTAGAAGTAAACACACCTTGTACACACCTATATATTATGTGTCAGGTAGGACTCTTTAGAAGTAAACACACCTTGTACACACCTATATAGTATGTGTCAGGTAGGACTCTTTAGAAGTAAACACACCTTGTACACACCTATATAGTATGTGTCAGGTGGACTCTTTAGAAGTAAACACACCTTGTACACACCTATATAGTATGTGTCAGGTAGGACTCTTTAGAAGTAAACACACCTTGTACACACCTATATAGTATGTGTCAGGTAGGACTCTTTAGAAGTAAACACACCTTGTACGCACGAGTGTTGAAGAAGCGCTTGTAATATGTGATCGTTATTAAAAGACAGTTCTACAAGTCATCCAACGATGTGATATTTAAAACAATAACATAACAGGAGTGAGGTGGGATCTGGGGTGGAGGTCTAGAAGTAACCTGACTAGCTTGTTCTGGGATGTTTGGAGTTTAGATTTGAGGGTTTTGGAGGTGCTAGGGTACCAGGAGGTGCATGCGTAATGGAAAAAGGGTTGAACGAGAGTTCCCGCCAGAATCCTCAAGGTGCTTTTGTTGACCAGAGAGGAGATTCTGTAGAGAAATCTCGTTCGTTGGTTAACCTTTTTGATTACCTTGGTTGCCATTTTATCACAGGAAAGATTAGCCTCTAGAATGGAACCTAGGTAGGTGACCTCATCTTTCCTGGTGATGACAATGTCACCCACTTTTATGGTGAAGTCATTGACTCTCTTAAGTTTGATGTGGGACCCAAACAGGATGGATTCTGTTTTACCCAAGTGGATGGATAGCTTGTTGTCAGCGAGATAGGCTCCAGCACCCCCCGCGACCCCAAAAGGGACAAGCGGTAGAAAATGGATGTATGTATATATATATACTGTATGTATATATATATATATATATATATATATATATATATATATATATATATATATATATATATACCCATTTAAAGGCCTACTGAAAGCCACTACTAGCGACCACGCAGTCTGATAGTTTATATATCAATGATGACATCTTAACATTGCAACACATGCCAATACGGCCGGGTTAACTTATAAAGTGACATTTTACATTTCCCGGCAAACTTCCGGTTGAAAAGGTCTATGTATGATGACGTATGCGCGTGACGTCAAAGGTTGAAGCGGAAGTATTGGGACACATTGTATCCAATACAAACAGTTCTGTTTTCATGTCATAATTCCACAGTATTCTGGACATCTGTGTTGGTGAATCTTTTGCAATTTGTTTAATGAACAATGAAGACTGCAAAGAAGAAAGTTGTAGGTGGGATCGGTGTATTAGCGGCTGGCTGCAGCAACACAACCAGGAGGACTTTGACTTGGATAGCAGACGCGCTAGCCGACGCTAGCCGCCGACCGCATCAGTGATCGGGTGAAGTCCTTCGTCGCGCTGTCGATCGCTGGAACGCAGGTGAGCACGGGTGTTGATGAGCAGATGAGGGCTGGCTGGCGTAGGTGGAGAGCTAATGTTTTTAGCATAGCTCTGTCGAGGTCCTGTAGCTAAGTTAGCTTCAATGGGGTCGTTAGCAACAGCATTGCTAGGCTTTGCCAGGTTGGACAGCATTAAAGTGTTTCGCCGATGTATTGTCGTGGAGATAAAAGTCACTGTGAATGTCCATTTCGCGTTCTGGACTCTCATTTTCAAGAGGATATAGTATCCCAGGTGGTTTCAAATACAAATCCGTGATCCACAATAGAAAAAAGAGAAAGTGTGGAATCCAATGAGCCAGCTTGTACCTAAGTTACGGTCAGAGCGAAAAAAGATACGTCCTGCACTGCACTCTAGTCCTTCACTCTCACTTTCCTCATCCACAAATCTTTCATCCTGGCTCAAATTAATGGGGTAATCGTCGCTTTCTCGGTCCGAAACTCTCTCGCTGCTGGTGTAAACAATGTGGAAATGCGAGGAGCCTTTCAAGCTGTGACGTCACGCTACTTTCAACCTGTGACGTCACGCTACTTCCGCTACAGGCAAGGCTTTTTTATCAGCGACCAAAAGTTGCGAACTTTATCGCCGATGTTCTCTACTAAATCCTTTCAGCAAAAATATGGCAATATCGCGAAATGATCAAGTATGACACATAGAATGGATCTGCTATCCCCGTTTAAATATGAAAATTAATTTCAGTAGGCCTTTAATGTGCATGGTTGCGTGATACAGGAAGTATTAGTGTATTGTATTGTTGTAGACAATATAAAAGGTCATTAAATGATATTATACCTTATGACATGAAGTGAGGAGCATAACTTCTTTGTTTTAGAAAATAAAATGATGAAATGATGACGATGTTGAGTACATTTTAACCGTTATATTTAAAATAGTAAAATACGCTAATATATTAAACCGATTAAACATATCTTGAAATATTCCCATTGATACATAAACCACTATGATCCATCCATTTCCTACCGCTTGTCCCTCTCGGGGTAGCGAGGTGGATGGAGCCTATCTCAGAAGGCAGAAGGAGTCCACGTCACTCCTTTGTGAAACAGCGCAATTAGCACATTCGACACTGGATGGCGCTGTTGGTCCCAGCATCCTTGCAGGATGTTATTGCGAGACAAAAGTGCAGCTACAATACAATTGCATTCCTAAAGATGGCAATGTTGGATTGTATCTGATCCCGCTGAATTGTCGTGGACAATTTGGCTAAACGGTTTAATTTGACATCGACACCCAATTAATTCATTTAGCCCCCCATTTAGTCCTCCAGCTCTACATGCAACGGCACAGCACACACAATTGTCATCTTGCAGTTTGTATATTTATTTTAAAGCAACTTCATTTGTAAAATATAAATACAAATTAGGAGATATTTTAATTACAAAGTTAAAATAAAATAAAAACAAACACCAAAAAAGTTGATTTGACTGCAGTAGCCTCACTGTCTTATATATACATATGTGTATATATATATATACGGTATATATATACATACACATAGATGTATATACATATACACACACAAGCTCTTTGCCAAATGGGTAAAGGATCAGTATTACAATAAAACTTTATTATACAATCAACGCTGCAGATCCGCTTGTTAAATTACAGACTTGACGGGAAGCACGATTTGAACATTACAAAAAAGATACAACAAAATAGCCCCTCCTGCTTTGAAGTGTTGGAGGGAGGGGGCAGACAGAAGAATTGTACATCATGTGCTCCCTAAATGAACTCCAATAGCACATTCAATGGCACAGGCAGCGACACACATGCCATCCTGTTGCTGACACACTTGTCAGTGGTTAGCATTATCAGAAAGAAATCTTGTTTTATGTACACACATGTATACAGGGATGTACATACATATATTCATTTTTATTTACTTATTTGTACATATATTAATTTATAAAAAATATGACCGTCAGTTATTGACAGTCAAAGGTATGGCTAAGCTGACAGGTCAGCCAGCAGGTCCAAAAGTAGGTTTTATATACAACAACGGCAAGAGCATCAGTGCTTATTGGGACCCGGGTTCAGGATGAGGCCCACCTGTCCGGCGGCCTTGATCTTCTCCTTCAGTTTGTCCCTAGCGTGGTCCCAGCGGTCGTCCAGGCACTCCAGCGTGGAGCCCAGCAGGGCGGCCAGCTCGGCGCTGTCTTCCACCAGGTCCAGCAGCTCCTTGCTGTCCGGATGAAAACCCTCCAGCTCCTCGGGACAAGAGAAGAGCTGCGACAGAGACGCTTGCCGGTAGAACTCGGCCTCGGCCACCGTCACCACTTCCATGTGCGGGAAGGCCTGGCGGAAACCGCGGGCCGACATGCGCAGCCGGCGGAGGACGTCGGACAGGAGGAGCCAGTTTCTGGGCCTGAAGGAGGTAAATAATCCTGGATGAGAAATGTGCAGTTGGGCAAGCTCCTGTCATTTGACTTCATCATATTACGCCGTTGTTCCGCTAAAATAACTGCAGAAGTGTTACTGAACATCGATACATTCATGGCTTGAACAGCTTCAATTCAAATAACTTAACATCTTTTAAAACATTGCAAATGTACATTTACAATTTCAAAATGTTTAAAATGAGGGTTTGTCAAAAATAAGGTAATTACAAAAAAATAGGACATTAATCATGTATATAAGCAGAAAAATCACAATTTATCTTGACCATACATGTTCCTTTTCCTAAATGGTTACGTAAAGGATTGCTGGCCAGTGAGAAGAACTCAGCACATTTGGAGCAAATAAATGATGTGCATTCAAGTCAAATATTTTTAAAAATGTTTCTGTATGATTCTGACAATAAAACTGCATGTGTGTTCAGATATTGCAACCTCTTTTAAAGTTAACTTGAATCATGCAAGCGCATAATAACCCCAGAGTTATCATCATTTTCTGTGATTAATCGCAAATTAACCCACATTTCAAAGTGTGATTAATCTGATGACAGAAATAGTCAAAATACGTTTCAATGTATTTAAATTAACAGCCGCAATTTTTCCATTGTAAAATGAATTTTAAGTTTAGTTATTTTTTTAAATTCAAATACTTTTAAATATACGTTTTTATCAATTAGTTTTTTTGATTTTGGTAAAATTATATTAACTCGGGATGGTTCCTGCTGGCCCCACCATGGACTGGACTCTCGCTGATGTGTTGGACTTTCACAATATTATGTCTGACCCACTCCACATCCATTGCTTTCGGTCTCCCCTAGGGGGGGGGGGGGGTTACCCACATATGCGGTCCTCTCCAAGGTTTCTCATAGTCATTCACATTGACGTCCCACTGGGGTGAGTTTTCCTTGCCCGTATGTGGGCTCTGTACCGAGGATGTCGTTGTGGCTTGTACAGCCCTTTGAGACACTTGTGATTTAGGGCTATATAAATAAACATTGATTGATTGATATGATTATTTAAAAAAATAATATATATATATTATTAACAGTTTAAAAATATTATACTTTTAGGGGACTGACAAATTCAGTTATTTTTTCAGTATTAAAATTAATTTTACATTTTTATTTAACAGGGAACATATTATGCAAACCCAACTCTTTTTTTTTTTTTACCTATTAGTGCCTGTTTTTGTGTGTTCGGGATCTACATAA
>NC_084740.1:76936407-76971407 GCF_033978785.1 Entelurus aequoreus
TCACTGTATTTTAACCTTGCTCATTATGGAGGTACTTGGAGAGCCTTTTGTTTTCTGAGGTGGTACTTGGTGAATAAAGTTTGACAAACACTGTCTCAAAAACAGCTGTCAAACTCCAGATCTGGCCCGCCACTTCATTTAATGTGGCCCGCCACTTCATTTAACGAGGCCCGCCACTTCATTTAATGTGGCCCGCCACTTCAATTAACGTGGCCCGCCACTTCAATTAACGTGGCCCGCCACGTCATTTAATGTGGCCCGCCACTTCATTTAACGAGGCCCGCCACTTCATTTAATGTGGCCCGCCACTTCAATTAATGTGGCCCGCCACTTCATTTAACGAGGCCCGCCACTTCATTTAACGAGGCCCGCCACTTCATTTAATGTGGCCCGCCACTTCATTTAATGTGGCCCGCCACTTCATTTAATGTGGCCCGCCACTTCATTTAACGAGGCCCGCCACTTCATTTAATGTGGCCCGCCACTTCATTTAAGTGGCCCGCCACTTCATTTAAGGTGGCCCGCCACTTCATTTAACGAGGCCCGCCACTTCATTTAACGAGGCCCGCCACTTCATTTAACGTGGCCCGCCACTTCATTTAACGAGGCCCGCCACTTCATTTAACGTGGCCCGCCACTTCATTTAACGAGGCCCGCCACTTCATTTAACCTGGCCCGCCACTCCATTTAATGTGGCCCACCACGTCATTTAATGTGGCCCGCCACTTCATTTAACGAGGCCCGCCACTTCAATTAATGTGGCCCGCCACTTCATTTAATGTGGCCTGCAAAAGCCTTCAAAATAATATAAAAGTAGTTGATCTTTTCTTACTTAATGTATTAATTATTTCCATTTGGCCAGAACAAAAAACACATATCTTATATATCTTTAAAACTTTATGATCAAATAATGCAACAAATATACAGCCATATATTTCAAACTTTTTTTTGTGAAAATAAAAACAATAAATATCTGCTTGTTATCCATCAAATTGTACACTGTAAAATGACGATAGATTTTACAGTTACAAAAAAAACCTGGCAGTTTTGTTGCCAGCATTTTACTGTAAAAAAAACAACCGTAGGACCATTTTTCCATTGACAGTATGTAAATAGTACAGTATGCTGTAAAAACCACAGTCAATTTTATGGTCAATTTGTGGCGACAGAGCTGCCAGTTTATTACTGCAAAATGGAAAGTTTTTTTCATACAGTATGTAAAAAATATCATAATCAAATGCATAGACTATTGTATATTAATGAGGTGAATCCCAATACATTTATGTTGTCAATTATTCACGGTTACAATCGGCCCTTGGAGGGCAGCCTTAACTGCCATGTGGCCCTCAGTGACAACAATCCTGACACCCTGGACTGGACACTGACAAACAACAGCAAGCTACCATCTTCTATCGCATAGTTTGGTGTCGTCTATATGAAAATAGCAAAGTGCTTATCGTACATAATTGTCTGGCCAGCTATTTAGAAGCCGCTGGCGAGCTACCAAGAGCCCGCCAGCTACCAGTTGGAGACGCCCGCCTTACGCCAATCCACGCAGTCGTGTGAGGAAAAAATGAATTGAAAATGATCTTTTATATTTTCACTTGGATTAGATCCAAAACCTCAAGGCTTCCCGCTCTCAAGTTACCAAGACCAAGTCAAGAAAAAAAAAAAGGTACACCAGGCCCCAACAGGCACGATATTGAGCCCGTTTCCTCACGTAGGCTGAGCAAACACGCTCGCCGTTGCCAAGTAACCAGCTAAAGGAGCTCAGAGGCAACAGCACGCACTCCTGCGGGCTCAAACTTCCTGTCTAACAGGTGGTCGGGGGGGGGGGGGGGGGGGGATGACAGCGGCTAGGGGGTGGGGGGCGGGGGGTGGGGGCGGGGGGTGGGTGGGTAACTGGCGGTGGCGGAGGATTTGCAAAGAGGGAATCGGAGCAACAGGTTGTGCAGAGGTCGGGGCGCTGAAAGAACAAGCCAACAGTCTGAGGACTGACGGCTGCTAAAGTGCTTCTACTTATTTCAATGTCTCCTTTACAACCACCAGCTTCTACTTATTTCAATGTCTCCTTTTCAACCACCAGCTTCTACTTATTTCAATGTCTCCTTTACAACCACCAGCTTCTACTTATTTCAATGTCTCCTTTACAACCACCAGCTTCTACTTATTTCAATGTCTCCTTTTCAACCACCAGCTTCTACTTATTTCAATGTCTCCTTTTCAACCACCAGCTTCTACTTATTTCAATGTCTCCTTTACAACCACCAGCTTCTACTTATTTCAATGTCTCCTTTTCAACCACCAGCTTCTACTTATTTCAATGTCTCCTTTACAACCACCAGCTTCTACTTATTTCAATGTCTCCTTTACAACCACCAGCTTCTACTTATTTCAATGTCTCCTTTACAACCACCAGCTTCTACTTATTTCAATGTCTCCTTTACAACCACCAGCTTCTACTTATTTCAATGTCTCCTTTAAAACCACCAGCTTCTACTTATTTCAATGTCTCCTTTACAACCACCAGCTTCTACTTATTTCAATGTCTCCTTTACAACCACCAGCTTCTACTTATTTCAATGTCTCCTTTACAACCACCAGCTTCTACTTATTTCAATGTCTCCTTTTCAACCACCAGCTTCTACTTATTTCAATGTCTCCTTTTCAACCACCAGCTTCTACTTATTTCAATGTCTCCTTTTCAACCACCAGCTTCTACTTATTTCAATGTCTCCTTTACAACCACCAGCTTCTACTTATTTCAATGTCTCCTTTTCAACCACCAGCTTCTACTTATTTCAATGTCTCCTTTACAACCACCAGCTTCTACTTATTTCAATGTCTCCTTTACAACCACCAGCTTCTACTTATTTCAATGTCTCCTTTACAACCACCAGCTTCTACTTATTTCAATGTCTCCTTTACAACCACCAGCTTCTACTTATTTCAATGTCTCCTTTAAAACCACCAGCTTCTACTTATTTCAATGTCTCCTTTACAACCACCAGCTTCTACTTATTTCAATGTCTCCTTTACAACCACCAGCTTCTACTTATTTCAATGTCTCCTTTACAACCACCAGCTTCTACTTATTTCAATGTCTCCTTTTCAACCACCAGCTTCTACTTATTTCAATGTCTCCTTTTCAACCACCAGCTTCTACTTATTTCAATGTCTCCTTTTCAACCACCAGCTTCTACTTATTTCAATGTCTCCTTTACAACCACCAGCTTCTACTTATTTCAATGTCTCCTTTACAACCACCAGCTTCTACTTATTTCAATGTCTCCTTTACAACCACCAGCTTCTACTTATTTCAATGTCTCCTTTTCAACCACCAGCTTCTACTTATTTCAATGTCTCCTTTTCAACCACCAGCTTCTACTTATTTCAATGTCTCCTTTACAACCACCAGCTTCTACTTATTTCAATGTCTCCTTTTCAACCACCAGCTTCTACTTATTTCAATGTCTCCTTTACAACCACCAGCTTCTACTTATTTCAATGTCTCCTTTACAACCACCAGCTTCTACTTATTTCAATGTCTCCTTTACAACCACCAGCTTCTACTTATTTCAATGTCTCCTTTACAACCACCAGCTTCTACTTATTTCAATGTCTCCTTTAAAACCACCAGCTTCTACTTATTTCAATGTCTCCTTTACAACCACCAGCTTCTACTTATTTCAATGTCTCCTTTACAACCACCAGCTTCTACTTATTTCAATGTCTCCTTTACAACCACCAGCTTCTACTTATTTCAATGTCTCCTTTTCAACCACCAGCTTCTACTTATTTCAATGTCTCCTTTTCAACCACCAGCTTCTACTTATTTCAATGTCTCCTTTTCAACCACCAGCTTCTACTTATTTCAATGTCTCCTTTACAACCACCAGCTTCTACTTATTTCAATGTCTCCTTTACAACCACCAGCTTCTACTTATTTCAATGTCTCCTTTACAACCACCAGCTTCTACTTATTTCAATGTCTCCTTTTCAACCACCAGCTTCTACTTATTTCAATGTCTCCTTTTCAACCACCAGCTTCTACTTATTTCAATGTCTCCTTTTCAACCACCAGCTTCTACTTATTTCAATGTCTCCTTTACAACCACCAGCTTCTACTTATTTCAATGTCTCCTTTACAACCACCAGCTTCTACTTATTTCAATGTCTCCTTTACAACCACCAGCTTCTACTTATTTCAATGTCTCCTTTACAACCACCAGCTTCTACTTATTTCAATGTCTCCTTTACAACCACCAGCTTCTACTTATTTCAATGTCTCCTTTTCAACCACCAGCTTCTACTTATTTCAATGTCTCCTTTTCAACCACCAGCTTCTACTTATTTCAATGTCTCCTTTTCAACCACCAGCTTCTACTTATTTCAATGTCTCCTTTACAACCACCAGCTTCTACTTATTTCAATGTCTCCTTTTCAACCACCAGCTTCTACTTATTTCAATGTCTCCTTTTCAACCACCAGCTTCTATTTATTTCAATGTCTCCTTTTCAACCACCAGCTTCTACTTATTTCAATGTCTCCTTTTCAACCACCAGCTTCTACTTATTTCAATGTCTCCTTTTCAACCACCAGCTTCTACTTATTTCAATGTCTCCTTTTCAACCACCAGCTTCTACTTATTTCAATGTCTCCTTTACAACCACCAGCTTCTACTTATTTCAATGTCTCCTTTTCAACCACCAGCTTCTACTTATTTCAATGTCTCCTTTTCAACCACCAGCTTCTACTTATTTCAATGTCTCCTTTTCAACCACCAGCTTCTACTTATTTCAATGTCTCCTTTTCAACCACCAGCTTCTACTTATTTCAATGTCTCCTTTTCAACCACCAGCTTCTACTTATTTCAATGTCTCCTTTACAACCACCAGCTTCTACTTATTTCAATGTCTCCTTTACAACCACCAGCTTCTACTTATTTCAATGTCTCCTTTACAACCACCAGCTTCTACTTATTTCAATGTCTCCTTTACAACCACCAGCTTCTACTTATTTCAATGTCTCCTTTACAACCACCAGCTTCTACTTATTTCAATGTCTCCTTTACAACCACCAGCTTCTACTTATTTCAATGTCTCCTTTTCAACCACCAGCTTCTACTTATTTCAATGTCTCCTTTTCAACCACCAGCTTCTACTTATTTCAATGTCTCCTTTTCAACCACCAGCTTCTACTTATTTCAATGTCTCCTTTACAACCACCAGCTTCTACTTATTTCAATGTCTCCTTTACAACCACCAGCTTCTACTTATTTCAATGTCTCCTTTACAACCACCAGCTTCTACTTATTTCAATGTCTCCTTTTCAACCACCAGCTTCTACTTATTTCAATGTCTCCTTTTCAACCACCAGCTTCTACTTATTTCAATGTCTCCTTTACAACCACCAGCTTCTACTTATTTCAATGTCTCCTTTTCAACCACCAGCTTCTACTTATTTCAATGTCTCCTTTACAACCACCAGCTTCTACTTATTTCAATGTCTCCTTTACAACCACCAGCTTCTACTTATTTCAATGTCTCCTTTACAACCACCAGCTTCTACTTATTTCAATGTCTCCTTTACAACCACCAGCTTCTACTTATTTCAATGTCTCCTTTAAAACCACCAGCTTCTACTTATTTCAATGTCTCCTTTACAACCACCAGCTTCTACTTATTTCAATGTCTCCTTTACAACCACCAGCTTCTACTTATTTCAATGTCTCCTTTACAACCACCAGCTTCTACTTATTTCAATGTCTCCTTTTCAACCACCAGCTTCTACTTATTTCAATGTCTCCTTTTCAACCACCAGCTTCTACTTATTTCAATGTCTCCTTTTCAACCACCAGCTTCTACTTATTTCAATGTCTCCTTTACAACCACCAGCTTCTACTTATTTCAATGTCTCCTTTACAACCACCAGCTTCTACTTATTTCAATGTCTCCTTTACAACCACCAGCTTCTACTTATTTCAATGTCTCCTTTTCAACCACCAGCTTCTACTTATTTCAATGTCTCCTTTTCAACCACCAGCTTCTACTTATTTCAATGTCTCCTTTACAACCACCAGCTTCTACTTATTTCAATGTCTCCTTTTCAACCACCAGCTTCTACTTATTTCAATGTCTCCTTTACAACCACCAGCTTCTACTTATTTCAATGTCTCCTTTACAACCACCAGCTTCTACTTATTTCAATGTCTCCTTTACAACCACCAGCTTCTACTTATTTCAATGTCTCCTTACAACCACCAGCTTCTACTTATTTCAATGTCTCCTTTAAAACCACCAGCTTCTACTTATTTCAATGTCTCCTTTACAACCACCAGCTTCTACTTATTTCAATGTCTCCTTTACAACCACCAGCTTCTACTTATTTCAATGTCTCCTTTACAACCACCAGCTTCTACTTATTTCAATGTCTCCTTTTCAACCACCAGCTTCTACTTATTTCAATGTCTCCTTTTCAACCACCAGCTTCTACTTATTTCAATGTCTCCTTTTCAACCACCAGCTTCTACTTATTTCAATGTCTCCTTTACAACCACCAGCTTCTACTTATTTCAATGTCTCCTTTACAACCACCAGCTTCTACTTATTTCAATGTCTCCTTTACAACCACCAGCTTCTACTTATTTCAATGTCTCCTTTTCAACCACCAGCTTCTACTTATTTCAATGTCTCCTTTTCAACCACCAGCTTCTACTTATTTCAATGTCTCCTTTTCAACCACCAGCTTCTACTTATTTCAATGTCTCCTTTACAACCACCAGCTTCTACTTATTTCAATGTCTCCTTTACAACCACCAGCTTCTACTTATTTCAATGTCTCCTTTACAACCACCAGCTTCTACTTATTTCAATGTCTCCTTTACAACCACCAGCTTCTACTTATTTCAATGTCTCCTTTACAACCACCAGCTTCTACTTATTTCAATGTCTCCTTTTCAACCACCAGCTTCTACTTATTTCAATGTCTCCTTTTCAACCACCAGCTTCTACTTATTTCAATGTCTCCTTTTCAACCACCAGCTTCTACTTATTTCAATGTCTCCTTTACAACCACCAGCTTCTACTTATTTCAATGTCTCCTTTTCAACCACCAGCTTCTACTTATTTCAATGTCTCCTTTTCAACCACCAGCTTCTATTTATTTCAATGTCTCCTTTTCAACCACCAGCTTCTACTTATTTCAATGTCTCCTTTTCAACCACCAGCTTCTACTTATTTCAATGTCTCCTTTTCAACCACCAGCTTCTACTTATTTCAATGTCTCCTTTTCAACCACCAGCTTCTACTTATTTCAATGTCTCCTTTACAACCACCAGCTTCTACTTATTTCAATGTCTCCTTTTCAACCACCAGCTTCTACTTATTTCAATGTCTCCTTTTCAACCACCAGCTTCTACTTATTTCAATGTCTCCTTTTCAACCACCAGCTTCTACTTATTTCAATGTCTCCTTTTCAACCACCAGCTTCTACTTATTTCAATGTCTCCTTTACAACCACCAGCTTCTACTTATTTCAATGTCTCCTTTTCAACCACCGGCTTCTACTTATTTCAATGTCTCCTTTACAACCACCAGCTTCTACTTATTTCAATGTCTCCTTTACAACCACCAGCTTCTACTTATTTCAATGTCTCCTTTTCAACCTTGTGCTAGGTTTTTCTTATCCAAGGTTGCTTGTCGCTGGCAGCCCCAAACTTCCCGGCTGTGTTACAAACGTGAGGTGGCCGCCCTCACTGGGTGGCATAGTCCTATTGCCGCCCTTCCCCCCGCCCTCACTGGGTGGCATAGTCCTATTGCCGCCCTTCCCCCGCCCTCACTGGGTGGCATAGTCCTATTGCCGCCCTGCCCCCCCGCCCTCACTGGGTGGCATAGTCCTATTGCCGCCCTTCCCCCCACCCTCACTGGGTGGCATAGTCCTATTGCCGCCCTGCCCCCCGCCCTCACTGGGTGGCATATTCCTATCGCCGCCCTTCCCCCCACCCTCACTGGGTGGCATAGTCCTATTGCCGCCCTTCCCCCCGCCCTCACTGGGTGGCATAGTCCTATTGCCGCCCTTCCCCCGCCCTCACTGGGTGGCATAGTCCTATTGCCGCCCTTCCCCCCGCCCTCACTGGGTGGCATATTCCTATCGCCGCCCTTCCCCCCGCCCTCACTGGGTGGCATAGTCCTATTGCCGCCCTTCCCCCCGCCCTCACTGGGTGCATAGTCCTATCGCCGCCCTGCCCCCCGCCCTCACTGGGTGGCATAGTCCTATCGCCGCCCTTCCCCCCGCCCTCACTGGGTGGCATAGTCCTATTTCCGCCCTGCCCCCCGCCCTCACTGGGTGGCATAGTCCTATTGCCGCCCTGCCCCCCCGCCTCACTGGGTGGCATAGTCCTACCGCCGCCACGCAGCTCAGTCCAGTCCGCAATTTTTGTCCGGTTAAAAATGTCAGAGCAGTGATTGATTTGTCGCTATTGGGCACCATTCTGTCAGGGCACCACCCATTGGGGTGGGTCTACCCAAAGGGTGGAGAGTGATTGGTCTGCATGACAAGGTGTCACAATGTGACATTTATGCTTGGCCATCCAGCAGTGGAAAAACAAGCCTGTTCCAGGACTTCCATCCTAAACCGTACCGTCGTAAACTTCCAGTCGTGTGAAAGTAGCAATAAAGAACATCTTACCGATAAGGAAACGCTCCATGAGCTCGCTGTGGGTCATCTTGAGGAGGCCTCGGCCAGAGTACGTGGCTAGGGTGGGGTCGGCCCCATAGGACAGCAGGATGCGAACCACGTCCAGGTGGTCGTTCTCCACCGCGTCGTGAATGGGCCTGCAAACATGGAGACGCAATTATTTCTAATGACTAGAAATCAAATATATGTGCTATTGTACAGTTTCTTAACCATAGGGCCATTGTTGGGCCGCGGAATATCTGCTTCTCAGCTGCGGTCCGTATGGGTCGCAGCGGTACTCAGTTGTAATACACTTTTACACCACTTGTGGCAGTAATGACAACATCACACAAGTACTCAGGTGTAATACACTTTTACACCACTTGTGGCAGTAATGACAACATCACACAAGTACTCAGGTGTAATACACTTTTACACCACTTGTGGCAGTAATGGCAACATCACACAAGTACTCAGGTGTAATACACTTTTACACCACTTGTGGCAGTAATGACAACATCACACTAGTACTCAGGTGTAATACACTTTTACACCACTTGTGGCAGTAATGACAACATCACACAAGTACTCAGGTGTAATACACTTTTACACCACTTGTGGCAGTAATGACAACATCACACAAGTACTCAGTTGTAATACACTTTTACACCACTTGTGGCAGTAATGACAACATCACACTAGTACTCAAGTGTAATACACTTTTACACCACTTGTGGCAGTAATGACAATGTCACACAAGTACTCAGGTGTAATACACTTTTACACCACTTGTGGCAGTAATGACAACATCACACAAGTACTCAGGTGTAATACACTTTTACACCACTTGTGGCAGTAATGACAACATCACACTAGTACTCAAGTGTAATACACTTTTACACCACTTGTGGCAGTAATGACAACATCACACAAGTACTCAGGTGTAATACACTTTTACACCACTTGTGGCAGTAATGACAACATCACACAAGTACTCAGGTGTAATACACTTTTACACCACTTGTGGCAGTAATGACAACATCACACTAGTACTCAGGTGTAATACACTTTTACACCACTTGTGGCAGTAATGACAACATCACACAAGTACTCAGGTGTAATACACTTTTACACCACTTGTGGCAGTAATGACAACATCACACAAGTACTCAGGTGTAATACACTTTTACACCACTTGTGGCAGTAATGACAACATCACACTAGTACTCAGGTGTAATACACTTTTACACCACTTGTGGCAGTAATGACAACATCACACAAGTACTCAGGTGTAATACACTTTTACACCACTTGTGGCAGTAATGACAACATCACACAAGTACTCAGGTGTAATACACTTTTACACCACTTGTGGCAGTAATGACAACATCACACAAGTACTCAGGTGTAATACACTTTTACACCACTTGTGGCAGTAATGACAACATCACACTAGTACTCAAGTGTAATACACCTTTACACCACTTGTGGCAGTAATGACAACATCACACAAGTACTCAGGTGTAATACACTTTTACACCACTTGTGGCAGCAATGACAACATCACACAAGTACTCAGGTGTAATACACTTTTACACCACTTGTGGCAGTAATGACAACATCACACTAGTACTCAGGGGTAATACACTTTTACACCACTTGTGGCAGTAATGACAACATCACACAAGTACTCAGGTGTAATACACTTTTACACCACTTGTGGCAGTAATGACAACATCACACAAGTACTCAGGTGTAATACACTTTTACACCACTTGTGGCAGTAATGACAACATCACACAAGTACTCAGGTGTAATACACTTTTACACCACTTGTGGCAGTAATGACAACATCACACAAGTACTCAGGTGTAATACACTTTTACACCACTTGTGGCAGTAATGACAACATCACACAAGTACTCAGATGTAATACACTTTTACACCACTTGTGGCAGTAATGACAACATCACACAAGTACTCAGGTGTAATACACTTTTACACCACTTGTGGCAGTAATGACAACATCACACAAGTACTCAGGTGTAATACACTTTTACACCACTTGTGGCAGTAATGACAACATCACACAAGTACTCAGGTGTAATACACTTTTACACCACTTGTGGCAGTAATGACAACATCACACAAGTACTCAGGTGTAATACACTTTTACACCACTTGTGGCAGTAATGACAACATCACACTAGTACTCAGGTGTAATACACCTTTACACCACTTGTGGCAGTAATGACAATGTCACACAAGCAGAAGAATTCTGGAACTAAAGTAATAGAGAAGTTTCTTCAGCGCAAAAATTATGACTTAAATGATGAAGCTGTATTTACATTTGCAATTTTATTTTATTAACAGTTTAGTTAAGAAACATATTTATTATTATTTTGTTTAAATATTATAGCACAACATACATTAACTGTATGTAAATAAATGATGTGTCATTTATCAGTCCCTTTTTATGCAGTATATTTGGTTACTTCCTATTTTTTAATCAGGCTGACCTAAGCCAATAAGTAATATTTGTGATTTAAACATGTTTCATATCATTTGACAAGGTTGTAAACTGTAAGTAGGTTAGGTACAATTATTGAATATGATTAAAATTAAGAATAAGATGACTAAATCAGTGTTAATATTTGAATGGGCCCCCGGCCCCAAGATCAAAGAGTTGAAGAACCCCTGGTATAATACAAATGATGACGACAATGTATCCCACTGGACGACACCACTGTAAGATCTGACTTACTCGCTAGCATTAGCTTACATCTAGAAATGGACATAACTTTGTTTTTCCAAGCATGGACAGGAAGGAAGTAATTGTGAAAGACAGCTGAAAATAAATGTATTCAATTAAAGACAGAAATGTTGTGGACTTTGAGCGTATCACTGCTAGTCCAGAATGAGACTAACGCCGGCGAAAATGTTTAAATAATATCTAAATGGCAGACATTTATCCATGAAAATATGGAGAAGCTGCTGATGGTGTGCTTGATAGAGAAGCTGCCGCTAGGAAATAATTCTACTCTCTAAGTTAAAATATGTACATTTATTACATTACTTAGTAAAAGTACTGCAGTTGTTAGGACATTCTATTGCCTTGTTTAACAGTTGGGATTTCTCTCTAAAAGGCACGTTACAAGTTCAAATTGTGCTGCACCGAATTAACTGATTTCAATTCATTTCAATGGGCAATGTTCATTTAAATGTTTTGAGTTAGTAGCTCCGTCATAGAACCAATTAAGCCTGTCAGTTGAGGTAGCACTGTATCTCCAACTAACACAAATATGGAGGCACATTTATTAGACAGAAGTGTACTAGCATTTGGTTTGATTCAGTGCCAATTGTTAAAGAAATCCATCCATTTTCTACCACTTGTCCCTTTCTGGGTGGAGGGGGTGCTGGAGCCTCTCTCAGCTGCTTTCAGGCAGTAGGAATGCACAACATAAATAGACTTGCTTCCCCTAGTGGCGAAGTTGCAAAATGACAGTTTCATCATCACAAAAAAATGCCATAAGTTTGTGGAAATGAAAGTAAGGCAGACAATTTTTCTCTGAATGTAGCGAAGTGAGGCGACTGATGCATCCCTGGATTGTTACATCTTGTTTCAACCTGCCGCTCGTGTGTCACGCTGACGCTCTTGGCGACTGATGACACATGTGACGTGCCCCGCCCCCCCATTGCGTGCCAGACGCGTTTGAGGTGGACGTACCTGGTGCCGTCCTGCGCGCTGCAGTTGATGTCGGCGCCGTAGTCCAGCAGGTGTTGGACGATGCTGAGCCAGCCGCGGGCGCAGGCCTCGTGGAGGGCGCAGTAGCCGGCGTAGTCGCGGTGATTCACCTCGCACACTCTGTTCTCCAGGCAGTAGAGCACCACCTCCTGCAGGGACACAACACAAGTTTAGCTACTAACATTAGCTGTTCTCCGGGCAGTAGAGCACCACCTCCTGCAGGGACACAACACAAGTTTAGCTACTAACATTAGCTGTTCTCTAGGCAGTAGAGCACCACCTCCTGCAGGGACACAACACAAGTTTAGCTACTAACATTAGCTGTTCTCTAGGCAGTAGAGCACCACCTCCTGCAGGGACACAACACAAGTTTAGCTACTAACATTAGCTGTTCTCTAGGCAGTAGAGCACCACCTCCTGCAGGGACACAACACAAGTTTAGCTACTAACATTAGCTGTTCTCCAGGCAGTAGAGCACCACCTCCTGCAGGGACACAACACAAGTTTAGCTACTAACATTAGCTGTTCTCCAGGCAGTAGAGCACCACCTCCTGCAGGGACACAACACAAGTTTAGCTACTAACATTATCTGTTCTCTAGGCAGTAGAGCACCACCTCCTGCAGGGACACAACACAAGTTTAGCTACTAACATTAGCTGTTCTCTAGGCAGTAGAGCACCACCTCCTGCAGGGACACAACACAAGTTTAGCTACTAACATTAGCTGTTCTCCAGGCAGTAGAGCACCACCTCCTGCAGGGACACAACACAAGTTTAGCTACTAACATTATCTGTTCTCTAGGCAGTAGAGCACCACCTCCTGCAGGGACACAACACAAGTTTAGCTACTAACATTAGCTGTTCTCTAGGCAGTAGAGCACCACCTCCTGCAGGGACACAACACAAGTTTAGCTACTAACATTAGCTGTTCTCCAGGCAGTAGAGCACCACCTCCTGCAGGGACACAACACAAGTTTAGCTACTAACATTAGCTGTTCTCTAGGCAGTAGAGCACCACCTCCTGCAGGGACACAACACAAGTTTAGCTACTAACATTAGCTGTTCTCTAGACAGTAGAGCACCACCTCCTGCAGGGACACAACACAAGCGCTCGGGTTCAGCGCAAAGTCCTACAAAGACAGACGGCTTCTTGCATGCAAAGTTCCCCGTGGCAGGCAAATGATGGGAGGAAGAGGAGGGGAGGGGAAATGAGCGTGTTCCTGCGTCGGACTAACATAAAAACTCGCACACAAGCGCTCCCCATAATGCTGCAGCTGGCGGCGGACGCGTCCAGGAGAACCAGTTATGACTCAACCGGCGCGTTGCCTGCCAGATTTGTGTGTGTGTGTGCGTGTGTGTGTGTGTGTGCGTGTGTGCGCGTGTGCATGTGCGGATGCCGCTGTGGCAGACAGTCACGGCGGGCCCGGGCAGCGAGCGCGGCGTAATGGAAGCGGAACAAAGAGATTTGATAGACGCACTCAAGAGCTGGAAATGTTTTCTCGGAGTCTCCGGGCGGCGACGGCCGGCATCCAGCAGGAAAATAGACGGGGCTGGCTTTTATTGGACCGCCGCGGTGTCTGCTGCTACTAAACTGAGGAAACGTGTGCGGATACTGCCGCTGTGCACTGATAAGATGGGATGTTGCACACGTGCATCCTGACATATTAATACATATATGTACCTTTGTGTGACAAAATGATGGGATGTTGCACACGTGCATCCTGACATATTAATACATATATGTACCTTTGTGTGACAAAATGAGGACCGCGCTTTAAGGCGGCCTGACAAACATCACATGGTGGCGCTTTCATCAAACCACATTGACTTCCAATTTCTCGCACATCTCACTCTACCCCACCCCAACTCAGGCAACTCACTACAAATATAATAATAGAATGTAAAACTTGAAGGATATTTGTATTATGTATGCTAGCATGTCCTCAAAAGCATTTTGACGACAACCCAAACGCCAAGCATATCCTTTTTATTTTCACAGAATTCTATTTGATTTTTTAATACCTTTTTTTTATTTTTTATTATCGAAGCGTTTCACACAAATAGGTGTTAAAACATGAGACCTCTGTTGGTGCTATCATTCTTTTTAATACAAATACACCATATGGTGGCGCTAGTATGTAGCCCCAGATGGACTTGAAATTTCACACACAGCTCAACATATACTCTTTCAACACACCCGGTGTAACTTTACGGAGTTTAGCCAGATAACCACAGAATTTGGTACACACCTTTCAGGGACTGACAAGAACATGCCCAGAAACTTGGAGCAAGATTGGTTAAATAACATGGCTGCCGACAAGTAAAATGTACATTGACCACTTGATGTATTACATGTGCTAACTTTTCTTCCAAAACATTTTGACCGCGCCACAAATGTCAACCATTAGGTGTTCAATATCTATTTCTTTTTTTAAACTTTTTTCTACCCCTGAACCACTGCACTCAAATAGGTGAATGTTTATTAAATATGTATTTGCTATCATTTTTTATACAACTATGTCCAATTTCCCACACACCTAATTGTACTCACTGTAACTTTAGAGAGTTGGGTAATAACCGAATGACCGCAAAATTTGGTACGCACTTCTATCGAACTGACGAGCACAGGTCTATGAAATGGGAGCAAGATTGGTGGAGAAGCATTGAGGAAAAGGTACATTCATTTGAGGATAGCTTTACTGTATTGTGTAGGCTAGCATGTCTTCCAAAGCATGTTGACCACAACCAATAGGGGGCGCCACTAATGTCACTGGGGTTGTATGCTACACCAATATTAGTATAGTACCGCCATACTAATTAATCATATTCGGTTCTATACCGCCTCTGAAAAGTACCAGTTCGCCGCACCCCCGTCACGTTGTGACATTGCTGGTTTTACGAACAGAAGAGCATGTTCAGCAGCGCACGCACACAGAGTACTTACAAGCAGACACAGTGTGTAGACAGAAAAGGGAGAACGGACGCATTTTAGCTTAAAAACTAACAAACACTGAAACGCCCTCAGGAAGAGGTTCTTTAAGACATGGCGAGCTAGCTAGCTAGCGGCTAAAGTTCATCATCAGTGTTTTAGCTACTTCTAAATCACTAATCCTGGCCTCCATGGTGACAAATAAAGTCAGTTTCTTACAAGTATCATTATCACTGCAGGACGAGGAATAGCTAAACATGCTTCACTACACACCGTAGCTCACCGGCGTCAAAATGTAAATAAACCCCATGGTGGATCTACACCCAACATCCACTGTAATGATACCAAGTACAGGAACGTATCTTGTCGATACTACTATGATTACATCGATATTTTTTGGCATCACAACATCTTCTTTCATTTTTTTAAATGTATATATTTTTTTATAAACTCAGGAAATATGTCCCTGGACACATTGATTGATTGATTGATTGATTGAAACTTTTATTAGTAGATTGCACAGTACAGTACATATTCCGTATAATTGACCACTAAATGGTAACACCCCAATAAGTTTTTCCACTTGTTTAAGTCGGGGTCCACGTTAATCAATTCATGGTAACTTTGGGGACTTTGAATATGACCAATGTATGATCCTGTAACTACTTGGTATCACATCCATACCTAAATGTGTGGTATCATCCAAAACTAATGTCAAGTATCAAAGAAGAGAAGAATAAGTGATTATTACATTTGAACAGAAGTGTAGATAGAACAAGTTAAAAGAGAAAGTAAGCAGATATTAACAGTAAATGAACAAGTAGATTAATAATCAATTTTCTACCACTTGTCCTTAATAATGTGTAGAAAATAATAGGTGTATAAATGACACAATACGTCAGCAGACTAATTAGGAGTCTTTGTTTGTTTACTTAGTAGTAAAAGACAAGTTGTCTAGAATGTTCAACATTTTATTTAAGGACTAAATGACAATAATAAACATATGTTTCATGTACACTAAGATTTTTTGTTAAAATAATGACATTTTCTGTGGTCCCCTTTATTTACAAAAGTACCGAAAAGTATCAAAATAATTTTGGTACCGGTACCGGTATCGGGACAACACTAAATGTCACGATGGGGTGGGCCAATCTTTGAAAAGTGTGCGTGCACGTCAAACGCCAGCGCTACAAGGTCCTCCTAACAGCTCACCTCCCTCCTCTCAACCTGGGGAATGACTCCAAACTTCCATTTCTATGCTAATTCTCGCCCTCCAGCTGCTCCAAGTGTTTATCTCGCTCTCTCGGCGGGGGAAGGAGGAGGCCCGGCCAGCAGACTGGCGGGATGAGCCGCTGGGGGGGTGGAGGCAACACCCCGACAGATGACAGATTAATGAGTCTGCGGATGAGATCTGCCGGGGCCGTCCACTGGGCCGCAGCTGACAATAACAAGAGATGAAAGGGTGGCCGCTTGTCGTGGGTGGCGGCCTAAAGCGCCTGTGCACGTGGGTGTGCGCGCGTCTGTACGTGTCTGCGTGTGTGTCTGCGTGTCTGCGTGTGTGTGTCTGCGTGTGTGTGTGTGTGTGTCTGCGTGTGTGTGTGTGTGTGTGTGTGTGTCTGCATGTGTGTGTCTGCGTGTGTGTGTGTGTGTGTGTGTGTCTGCGTGTGTGTGTCTGCATGTGTGTGTGTGTATGTGTGCGTGTGCGTGTGTGCGTGTGTGTGTGTGTGTGTGTGTGTGTGTGTGTGTGTGTGTGTGTGTGGCGATAAGAGTGATTTAGAGGACGATCTGGGCCAAGCAAGGAATGGAAAGGAAGGGAGGGAGGGAGGGAGGGAGGGAGGGACCGGGGAAAGAAGTGAACAAGTGCGTGCAAGAAGAAGAAGTGTGTGAATAAGAAGGAGGGAAGGAGGGAAGGGGGGAAGGAGGGAAGGAGGGAAGGAGGGAAGGAGGGGGACATGCCAACTGGTTTTCACTCGCCGCCAGAACTCCCGTTTGCCTGCTGGAAGAAGATTCACGAGCACTGTGCCGAAGACTCCCCTCTGGGGGATTCCATTTTGTGTGCATGCGTGTGTGTGTGTGTGTGCATGTGTGTGTGTGTGTGTGTGTGTGTGTGTGTGTTCTTGTACTTCTACACTTCCTGAGACATCAACAAGGAAAAGTAGCTTCCATATGAGGAGGTGTGAACAACAATTGGTCCCAATACAGAATAACATTGCATCTAGTAGAGAATGTCTTATTTGCACCCCTGCTGGTGACATCAAAATTAAGGTGGTCCCAAAAAAATTGACTGTCAACATATGAAATAACAAGTGTGTGTAAGAAATTAAAATTCGACCCCTTTGGCTAAAATTAATTAAAACAAATATATATAAATATGTATAAAGAAACATAATGTAATATCTATCCATCCATCCATCCATTTTCTACCGCTTGTCCCTTTCGGGGTCACGGGGGGTCGCTGGAGCCTATCTCAGCTGCATTCAGGCTGAAGGCAGGGTACACACTGGACAAGTCACCACCTCATCACAGGGCCAACACAGACAGACAACATTCACACGCTAGGGACCATTTAGTGTTGCCAATCAACCTATCCCCAGGTGGTGGGAGGGGCCTATCCCCAGGTGCATGTCTTTGGAGGTGGGAGGGGCCTATCCCCAGGTGCATGTCTTAGGAGGTGGGAGGGGCCTATCCCCAGGTGCATGTCTTTGGAGGTGGGAGGGGCCTATCCCCAGGTGCATGTCTTTGGAGGTGGGAGGGGCCTATCCCCAGGTGCATGTCTTTGGAGGTGGGAGGGGCCTATCCCCAGGTGCATGTCTTAGGAGGTGGGAGGGGCCTATCCCCAGGTGCATGTCTTTGGAGGTGGGAGGGGCCTATCCCCAGGTGCATGTCTTTGGAGGTGGGAGGGGCCTATCCCCAGGTGCATGTCTTTGGAGGTGGGAGGGGCCTATCCCCAGGTGCATGTCTTAGGAGGTGGGAGGGGCCTATCCCCAGGTGCATGTCTTAGGAGGTGGGATGAAGCCGGAGTAGAACCCCCACAGTCACGGAGTGAACATGCAAACTCCACACAGAAAGATCTCAAGTCCGGGATTGAACTCAGGACCTTCGTATTGTGAGGCAGACGCACTAACCTCTCTACCACCGTGCTGCCTCATACTGTAATAACTTGAAGTAAATAAGGAAGATTAAAAATCAATTACAAAAAAATTCAAAAAACTTTTTTTTTTTTAAACTCAATTCAGTTTTTCTTTTAAATTGGGAACAGTTTCTCATATTCTTGTTTCTGTAATATCGCAATATTTTATTGTAAAATTATTACTTTATGTAAAATTATTACTTTTTTGTCATATAAAATTCTGACTTTTATCACAATATTGCCAATTTTTTTTGGTTCTTGTAAAACTGACATTTTTTGAGTAAAAATTCAGATTATTATTATAATATTGCCAAAAATGTTAAAGTTTTCTCATAAAATCCTGACCTGTCGAGTAAAATTACGACTCTTTTCATAAAATTGTCAAAATGTTAAGCTTTTCTTGTAAAATTGCGACTGTTATCCAGTAAAATTCCAACTTTTATCATAATATTGCACAAATGTTCAGTTTCTCTTGTAAAATTCTGACTTGGATGAGTAAAATATACGACTTTTATTATAATACTGCCAAAATTCTCAGCTTTACTTGTGAAATTGTGACCATCTTCTTGTGAAATTCCAACTCATTTTTCACAACAAGCGTTTTTATGTGCATAGTATGTATATATTATTCATGTTGTAAATACACTTCTTTACATATCTAGAACGGCTGGTCCTAAAGAGGGAGGCATTTTAAGGAGGTCTCAAGAAGGTAACAAATACAAGAATGTGTGTGTTTATGTGCCACTGATGAAGGTGTGTGTGTGTGTGTGTGTGTGTGTGTGTGTGGCTGTGGAGGAGGTGTAGCGCTAAACCTCAGGAGCCGTGTTTAATATCGCTGGGAGAGAGCGAGGAGCTTAGCACGAGAGCCCCGGCTTCCCGCCAGATATGCACACACGCGCACACACACATCTCCACAGTATAATGAGATGTTGCGCACACACACACACACACACACACACACACACACACACACACACACACACACACACACACACACACACACACACACACACACACACACACACACACACACACACACACACACACACACACCTCCACAGTATAATGAGATGCTGCACACACACACACACACACACACATCTCCACAGTATAATGAGATGCTGCGCACACACACACACACACACACACACACACACACACACACACACACACACACACACACACACACACACACACACACACACACACGCACACACACACACACACACACACACACAGCCCTCCTCCTCCTCCTCCTCCTCCACCCTCCATCCTCTAATCTCCCTCTCTAGAATGCTTCCCCGCGCTCGCCTGCAATCAATGCATCACTCAGACATTTAACCCCTTGCGGCGCAGCCTCCGCTTACGCGCCACGCATACAAGCCGGCGCGCTCAGGCGCCGCGCGCCGGTCCAGGGGACACGCTCGGACAAGTGTGTGGTTTTTTTACGCTAATAAACAAAAAGACCTGAAAGGATAATTACTTTTCGTGTGTGTGTGTGTAGTATAGATCCCTAATAAATAACCTCTTTTTTGAGAAGCTCTTGAATATAAAAAAGTGAAGTGGGAAAAACAAGATCTTGTTTGCATCTGTTAATGTGATGGTCGTACGGCCCGCTTAGCGCGTGAGCTCGCGGCTAACAGTCCTAACGAGGAGGCGCGTGCAAAGCTGGTTAATTGAAGGGACTGTCATTTGTTACTGCCTCCCTGCACAGCAGCTGCTAACGCCGCAGCGTTCAAGTCCGCCAAGGAAACGTCCCCACTTTAAAAGCCAATGTGATGGAAATCAGCGAGTGTTTGTCGTGTTCGGAAAAAAAAAGTCCCCCTCACACAAGACGGTTTGCCTTGTTTTTATTTAGAGACACCAATTTAAACAGAAAGAGAACACTGTAATGTACATGCCGAGCCAGCAGGTGGCAATGTATTCCATCGTCATTGCTTACAATGTTTTTCAAAAACTTCACATTTTTCTAAACGGTTTTAGTTGTCATTTTAAAATAAGTTAAAAGCCTTGCGCAAAAGAAACAACTTTGGGATGACTTTATCCGCATAGATCAGTACACCAGGTGGGAACTATTGGTAGTGCCTTCCACAAAGAACCAGTGAAGACGGGACACTGTCACATGACATTCAATGGCAACTCCCCTATTTGATGTTGGTGCTTGCCAGTGACAGCTCCATGGCAAAAAGGCACAACATTTGTGGCTCTAACTTGCTGTGTTAAAAAAGGGGCTTGCAAGTTGTAACAACACAACAGCAGTCTGTTCAATTGAATAGAAGTTGAAAAGGATTTGCAAATTATTGTAATTTGTTTTTATTTACGATTGGTTGCTATGTAGAACGTGCCAACTTCACTATAAGTGCCGTTCCGTCTTCTAGCCATACATAGCGTTGCTAGACGTATAGATTCTTCATTCATCATTCCAAGCAACGTTTCTAAGTTTCACAGTAGAACTAAAACAATTCTTACTTATTAAACTGTCCCATTTCTGATGTCTGTAGGAGGGTTTTCATGCTTATTGCTATCGTCTGTGCTATCATAATGTAATGAAGCTAGTCGTTAGCATGAGCTAATATGCTAACACGTTTACGAGTGTCTGTGTTAGTATTATTGACTTATGGTGGCATTCTTTTCGTATTGTTTCAGTTTCTCAAATTCCTCAGTAAATTCGGCAAAACGTCACCATGGAGTTATTGAGTCTGTTTGGCTGATTGGAGAGCTAGCTTGCGCGGCTAGTGGCTCCATGAACATGACTTCTGTTTTGTTTGAACATCTGTTTGGAAACAATAAGGGTATCTAAATAAAAAATGTCAAAAATATTTCTGTGTCAATACGTAATTTCACAACATATATACTGTAAATCACGGACTATAAACCGCTACTTTTTACACTTTGAACCCTGTGGCTTATAAAACGATGCGGCTAATTAATGTTTTTTTCCTCAGATAACAGCGACAATAAAAATAGTTTAAAAAAAAACCCCAACAACGAGCAAATACACCTAGAAAGTATTTTGTTTGGTTTGTGCTGTGCCGCCATCTTCTGGACAGGTTCCCTCACTGCAGGTGTCCTTCCATTAAAGGGTAATGCTGCTTTTGAGTACCGTTCATCTTCCAGCCGTGCAGAACATTTCTGCTCCTATAGATTCTTCATTCATCACTCCAGGCAACGGTTGTAAGTTTTACAATATAACTAAAACTGTTTGTACTTACTAAACCGTCCCATGTCTGAAGAAGTGTTTTCCCGCATATTTGGATGTGCTATCTTAATGTAATGACACTAGCGTTGTTAGCATGAGCTAATATGCTAAGACATTTACGAGTGTCCATGTTGGTATTATTAACTCACAATGGCATTCATTTTGTATTGTTTCAATTTCACAAAATTCCTCAGTAAATTCCCCAAAACGTCAGCGTGGAGTTATTGAGTCTGTTTAGCTGATTGGAGAGCTAGCTTGCGCGGCTAATGGGTCCATGACCATGGCTTCTGTTTTGTTTGATCAGCCGTTTTACTGACACCGTTTGGGAACAATTAAGATATATAAATAAACATCTACAAAATCTTTGCGTAAATTACTCATTTCACAACGTATATAACTGCGGCTCAGTCTGGTGGAAACTTGTTTTTTTTAATGGGTGCGGCTTATATACCAATGCGCTCTAGAGTCCATAAAATAGGGCAAAAATAATGGCTTAGATTCATATAGCCCTTTTTTGTAGGCCCAGCTGCCCTGTGGTAGACTGACAGAAAGATGGCTGCCATCTTGCCACTACATGGCCACACTGACCAACATTCATACACCTATGTGAGTGGCACTGGGAGCAAGGTGGGTGAAGTGCCTTGCCCAAGGACACAAAAGCAGTTGGATTCATACCAGGAACTCTCAAGTATGGCGTAGTGGGTAGAGCGGCCGTGCCAGGAACCTGAGGGTTGCAGGTTCACTCCCCGCCTCTTGACATCCAAATCCCTGCCGTTGTGTCCTTGGGCAGGACACTTCACCCTTGCCCCCGGGGCCGCTCACACTGGTGAATGAATGGTAGGTGGTGGTCGGAGGGGCAAACTGGCAGCCTCGCTTCAGTCAGTCTACTCCAGGGCAGCTGTGGCTACAAAAGTAGCTTACCACCACCACCTGGTGTGAATGAATGATGGCGTCCCACTTCTCTGTGAGCGCTTTGAGTGTCTAATAATAGAAAAGCGCAATATAAAATCTAATCCATTATTATTATTATTATTAAGTTTCTGGTCAACCCCTCTACCATCTGAGCCACCTCATATCCTGATGCTGGTATTTACTTACCAACACCCAACCAGCTTGAAATACTCCCTCACAAAGCAGAAACAAGCTTCTTACCCTTGTGGTACCACACCTGTAGCCGCATGGCTCCACTTTGAGTCTGTGCTTTTCACGCTGATTAGCAAAGTGGCAAAAAAGCACCAGATTCTCGTGTGAAAGGCACTAGCAACCATTTCTAACAACACCAAGTGAGCAGGAGGTGTTCAAACTTCACACCCCCACCCTGGTGAGCACAATACGCATATATGAAGCCGCTAAATCCGGACTTTGACCCCGCTACATCTGCGTTGGTGATTTTCGCAGTGACCTGGAAAAGGTGCACCATTTAAAAGGTGGTGTAGAAGGAGGTAGCGTCCAATGATGTCAGCGCAGCTTCACATTACCTGACACACAAACGCCATCCTGTATTTCATTCTATTTCAGAAGGTGCAAAATTGCTGGGTCAACTTTGTCCCATTTTGTGATGACTGAACAAAGTGAGGGCTTTTTCTAGGCGGTGTAGACGGTGCTTAGGGCTCAGGATGCTTCTTACATTTGTGTGTCAAAGTTCTTTTTCTAGGCGGTGTAGACGGTGCTTAGGACTCAGGATGCTTCTTACATTTGTGTGTCAAAGTTCTTTTTCTAGGCGGTGTAGACGGTGCTTAGGGCTCAGGATGCTTCTTACATTTGTGTGTCAAAGTTCTTTTTCTAGGCGGTGTAGACGGTGCTTAGGGCTCAGGATGCTTCTTACATTTGTGTGTCAAAGTTCTTTTTCTAGGCGGTGTAGACGGTGCTTAGGGCTCAGGATGCTTCTTACATTTGTGTGTCAAAGTTCTTTTTCTAGGCGGTGTAGACGGTGCTTAGGGCTCAGGATGCTTCTTACATTTGTGTGTCAAAGTTCTTTTTCTAGGCGGTGTAGACGGTGCTTAGGGCTCAGGATGCTTCTTACATTTGTGTGTCAAAGTTCTTTTTCTAGGCGGTGTAGACGGTGCTTAGGACTCAGGATGCTTCTTACATTTGTGTGTCAAAGTTCTTTTTCTAGGCGGTGTAGACGGTGCTTAGGGCTCAGGATGCTTCTTACATTTGTGTGTCAAAGTTCTTTTTCTAGGCGGTGTAGACGGTGCTTAGGGCTCAGGATGCTTCTTACATTTGTGTGTCAAAGTTCTTTTTCTAGGCGGTGTAGACGGTGCTTAGGACTCAGGATGCTTCTTACATTTGTGTGTCAAAGTTCTTTTTCTAGGCGGTGTAGACGGTGCTTAGGGCTCAGGATGCTTCTTACATTTGTGTGTCAAAGTTCTTTTTCTAGGCGGTGTAGACGGTGCTTAGGACTCAGGATGCTTCTTACATTTGTGTGTCAAAGTTCTTTTTCTAGGCGGTGTAGACGGTGCTTAGGGCTCAGGATGCTTCTTACATTTGTGTGTCAAAGTTCTTTTTCTAGGCGGTGTAGACGGTGCTTAGGACTCAGGATGCTTCTTACATTTGTGTGTCAAAGTTCTTTTTCTAGGCGGTGTAGACGGTGCTTAGGGCTCAGGATGCTTCTTACATTTGTGTGTCAAAGTTCTTTTTCTAGGCGGTGTAGACGGTGCTTAGGGCTCAGGATGCTTCTTACATTTGTGTGTCAAAGTTCTTTTTCTAGGCGGTGTAGACGGTGCTTAGGGCTCAGGATGCTTCTTACATTTGTGTGTCAAAGTTCTTTTTCTAGGCGGTGTAGACGGTGCTTAGGGCTCAGGATGCTTCTTACATTTGTGTGTCAAAGTTCTTTTTCTAGGCGGTGTAGACGGTGCTTAGGGCTCAGGATGCTTCTTACATTTGTGTGTCAAAGTTCTTTTTCTAGGCGGTGTAGACGGTGCTTAGGGCTCAGGATGCTTCTTACATTTGTGTGTCAAAGTTCTTTTTCTAGGCGGTGTAGACGGTGCTTAGGGCTCAGGATGCTTCTTACATTTGTGTGTCAAAGTTCTTTTTCTAGGCGGTGTAGACGGTGCTTAGGGCTCAGGATGCTTCTTACATTTGTGTGTCAAAGTTCTTTTTCTAGGCGGTGTAGACGGTGCTTAGGGCTCAGGATGCTTCTTACATTTGTGTGTCAAAGTTCTTTTTCTAGGCGGTGTAGACGGTGCTTAGGACTCAGGATGCTTCTTACATTTGTGTGTCAAAGTTCTTTTTCTAGGCGGTGTAGACGGTGCTTAGGACTCAGGATGCTTCTTACATTTGTGTGTCAAAGTTCTTTTTCTAGGCGGTGTAGACGGTGCTTAGGACTCAGGATGCTTCTTACATTTGTGTGTCAAAGTTCTTTTTCTAGGCGGTGTAGACGGTGCTTAGGGCTCAGGATGCTTCTTACATTTGTGTGTCAAAGTTCTTTTTCTAGGCGGTGTAGACGGTGCTTAGGGCTCAGGATGCTTCTTACATTTGTGTGTCAAAGTTCTTTTTCTAGGCGGTGTAGACGGTGCTTAGGGCTCAGGATGCTTCTTACATTTGTGTGTCAAAGTTCTTTTTCTAGGCGGTGTAGACGGTGCTTAGGGCTCAGGATGCTTCTTACATTTGTGTGTCAAAGTTCTTTTTCTAGGCGGTGTAGACGGTGCTTAGGGCTCAGGATGCTTCTTACATTTGTGTGTCAAAGTTCTTTTTCTAGGCGGTGTAGACGGTGCTTAGGGCTCAGGATGCTTCTTACATTTGTGTGTCAAAGTTCTTTTTCTAGGCGGTGTAGACGGTGCTTAGGGCTCAGGATGCTTCTTACATTTGTGTGTCAAAGTTCCCTGTGCTCCAAAGTCAACAACTCTGTCTATTTATCTCCTGAACACAAACACTCCAAATCACGGCACTTTCCCCCACCAGGTCACGGGTGTCAAACCTACGGCCCGCAAACAGGTTTTATCCGGCCTGCGGGATGACTTTGCTAACAATACAAATTGACCAAAACATTTGAATGAAAGAAACTGTTGGTCTAAATGTGTCCACTAGATGTCGCAATAGCAATTTTTTGTATCTTTGTAGATGATGCTACATTTATGTCAAACAAAATAAAGCACATGATGTCAGAGCACCCGTGGAGGAAAATGAGCAAACTACATAAATAACATCTTGTAATTTGATATCATTTTTTTATCTTGATAGATTGAAAATGAACAGCAATGAGTTGACTGATGAACATTATCACATCATTTATTCACTAAGTATAAATAAGGACAAATAAAGATAAAATACTATTAATAGCAACATGTAAGTGTAAAGCAAAACCCAACAACATTATGTTTTGTACATTTTCAGAATGTGCTTGTTCTATTTTTAAACAAATAAAACCATCTGAAGTTGTCTTTATTTTTAAGTTATCGTGCCGTGATTTTACCAGTCCGGCCCACTTGGGAGTAGTTTTTTCTCCATGTGGCCTCCGATTTGAAAATGAGTTTGACACCCCTGTGCTACGTACTTCAAATGCCATGCACTTTCGCTGGATGCTATTCACTCTACGTGGGGACTTGAGGAGGGAAGTCAGACATGATTTATGCCAGGAGAATAAATGACAGATTTATATTCGGGCAGAAGCAAAAAAGCGGGGAAGTGGAGCACCCGGCCGTGGTGGAGAAGGAAGCTTGGCTGGTTGGTTGAGGAGAAGGATGAAGACATCCGCCGCATCTCTCCTCATTAGCATTTCAAATGCTCCGCGAGCGAGTCAGACGGAGGGGGGGAATAAAAAGGGGGGAGAGGGAGGGAAGACGAGAGCGAGTGGGCTTTCATGTGCGCAGGCACGGAGCGCCCAACTAAACGAACATGAATATATGCACCGTGTCGCCCGGGCATCGGGAGCGTGTGTCTTAAATTATGTGTGCGGGTGTGTGTGTGTGTGTGTGTGTGTGTGTGTGTGTGCGTGTGTGTGCGCGCGTGGTGCTTAAAATGATTAGGAATTTGCATGTGTGGGTGTGCTGTATGTGCGCTTATTAGGTCATAACTGGCGCCACTCTGTATGTGTGTGTATGTATGTATGTATGTATGTGTGTGTGTGTGTGTGTCACACTACTCAGCATGTGACGTTTGTGTGCGTGTGTGTGTGTGTGTGTGTGTGTCTCCCAGGCCCTCCTTTCTGAGTGTGTGATGAGCCTGAAGCTCCACCAGCCTGGGACAACAAGAGCTGTGTATCTACAGGCTTGAGTCCGCGTGTGCGCCAACAATGTGTGTGTGTGTTCATAAATGTGTGTGTGTGTTCATAAATGTGTGTGTGTGTTCATAAATGTGTGTGTGTGTTCATAAATGTGTGTGAGTGCTTAAGATGATGAAGAATTGGCATGTGCAGGTCTGTGTGGTTGTGCGATAGCAGCAAGTGTGTGTTGTGCCTATGCAGGCCGGCGTGACTGTACGTGCGCTTATTAGGTCATAACTGGCGCCACTCAGTACGTGAGCGTGTGTGTGTGTGTGTGTGTGTGTGTGTGTGTGTGTGTGTGTGTGTGTGTGTGTGTGTGTGTGTGTGTGTGTGTGTGTGTGTGTGTCTCCCAGGCCCTCCTATCTCGCTGCCTGTGTGTGATAAGCTTGCGGCACTAAAACACCAGTACGGGACAACAAGCGCTGTGCATCTACAGGCTTGTATGCTCGTGTGTGTGTGTGTGTGTGTGTGTGTGTGTGTGTGTGTGTGTGTGTGTGTGTGTGTATGTGTGTGTGTGTGTGTGTGTGTGTGTGTGTGCACTATGCATAAATTGGTGTGCGTGTGTGTGGGAGCCCCAGGGGTCTGCCCCGGGCTTATCACAGGCAGGCAGTGAGAGACGAGCTTCCTGAGAGGCAGGCAGCGAAAGAAAGAAGGCGGGGGTGTTGTTTGCGCAGCGGCCAGTGCTTGTTTGTGTAGTCTCAGGTTCTCTCCTCCCCTCCCCCCCTCTCCTCTCCTCTCCTCTCGCCACGCAGGGAGGGAGGGAGGGAGAGCTGCTAAAGGGGGCTGGAAGGGAGGGAAGCCGGGAAAAATAAAAAAAAGAGAAAGATGCGGGAGGGGAATAAAAGGTTTGAGAGAGACACATAAATCACAGAGACGAGCCAGCTTCTCTCCCGCACGGCTGGCTGACTGCCCCCCCCCCCCCACACACACACACACACACACCCCTGCACCGCTCCCTCTGTGTGTGTGTGTGTGTGTGTGTGTGTGTGTGTGTGTGTGTGTGTGTGCGCGAGCGAGGAAGGAAGGAAGGAAGAAGAGCTGCTGCCGCTAACCACAGTCACCACGGCACATTAGAGGGCCATTAGAACACGATTATACTCCCAGCGCTTACCTCTCATTCACACCACGTTGTGACTCACACACACATCATGACGCACACACATCCTAATCATCATAAATGTGGCGTCTGAATGTGTGTGTGTGTGTGTGTGTGTAAGGAACGACCATAAAGCAAGCGCTTAATGAGCAAACGCAGGATGCACACAAAACACACCTCCAGTATTTACAGTTGGGCCACGACGCCTCTGCTGGTGATTAAAGATATTACACACGCGAGAGTACGTTGGCTGGCGAGCAGCTGAGGAGGCAATAAAGTGCACCCATCAATGTGTGGTGGAGGAGAGCGGCACAAAAAGAGGAGGTGCTCTCCTTCAATTAGAAAGGACGACACCTTGGCACGAATGGTCGGTTCAGAAGCGAACACTTTGGAAAGGGTCATTCTGATCCGGGTTGCGTTTCCAGCGGGGTGGGAGCTAGTAGCACGTTAGCAGCTAATGACGCATCAAAAAGGATGAGAAAAAACATTGGCCACTCTCTCCATTTAAGAAAGTTCAAGAACATTCTGGTGACGATGAGACTTGTTTACTTCCAACCTCCACTTGATGTCTTACGTCTCTCGTCACATCACGCTTGATGTCTTACGTCTCTCGTCACATCACACTGGATGTCTTACGTCTCTCGTCACATCACACTTGATGTCTTACGTCTCTCGTCACATCACACTTGATGTCTTACGTCTCTCGTCACATCACACTTGATGTCTTACGTCTCTCGTCACATCACACTTGATGTCTTACGTCTCTCGTCACATCACACTTGATGTCTTACGTCTCTCGTCACATCACACTTGATGTCTTACGTCTCTCGTCACATCACACTTGATGTCTTACGTCTCTCATCACATCACGCTTGATGTCTTACGTCTCTCGTCACATCACGCTTGATGTCTTACGTCTCTCGTCACATCACGCTTGATGTCTTACGTCTCTCGTCACATCACACTTGATGTCTTACGTCTCTCGTCACATCACGCTTGATGTCTTACGTCTCTCGTCACATCACGCTTGATGTCTTACGTCTCTTGTCACATCACGCTTCAAATATTGTCACTTCATCACATGTCTTACGTCTCTCGTCACATCACACTTCAAATATTGTCACTTCACCACATGGCACATTTTTTTCAAGCATTTAGTCCCATTTGACCTGCTCAGTGGCCCAGTGGAAGGTTGTGAGTTCAAACCCCGGCCGAGTCAGACCAAAGACTATAAAAATGGGAGCCTGCTTGGCACTCAGCATCAAGGCTTGGAATTGGGGGTTAAATCACCAAAAATGATTCCCGGGCGCGACCACCGCAGCTGCTCACTGCTCCCCTCACCTCCCAGGGGGTGGAACAAGGGGATGGGTCAAATACAGAGGGTAATTTCACCACACCTAGTGTGTGTGAGACTATCAGTGGTACTTTAACTTGATCTTTAAATGAAGCAGTTTTAATCATTAAAAAACCAGTAAATGAAGTAAAAATAGAAATGCTACATTAGCATTGCTTGTATTCCGACATGTGACTTCTAGTTTGCTCCACCAAACTAAGATGGCACTAACTGAGTACAGAGGAGGCTTAAATCTTCCTGCAAAAAGCAGATACGAGCAACAAATCTAACTATGTAGTGGAATAGATTCCTATACTTGATCAATATAAGATCTGTGGGGTGATATAAAGGATGATACGTCGGTCGTGTTCCAGACATATTGATGGCTGCAGACGCCATTCTACACAACAAAACAGATGAAAACTTGGAAAAGCATGGAAGTCTACCTTCTTTCAAGACTGCCGGATAAATAGACATACTTTTTGCTCGGGTAAGGTTGCATTTTATGATTTAACTTTGCATCTACAGCCATGTTTGTTGTTGTAGCAGGCGTCGTTTACAAGTAGAGTGTATTTCCCCGTCTTTATCAAAATATAACTATAGATGTCAACATTGTGTACGTGCTGAAAGATTCATTTAGGATTGTTTATCAAAATATAACTATAGATGTCAACATTGTGTACGTGCTGAAAGATTCATTTAGGATTGTTTATCAAAATATAACTATAGATGTCAACATTGTGTACGTGCTGAAAGATTCATTTAGGATTGTTTATCAAAATATAACTATAGATGTCAACATTGTGTACGTGCTGAAAGATTCATTTATGATTGTTTATCAAAATATAACTATAGATGTCAACATTGTGTACGTGCTGAAAGATTCATTTATGATTGTTTATCAAAATATAACTATAGATGTCAACATTGTGTACGTGCTGAAAGATTCATTTATGATTGTTTATCAAAATATAACTATAGATGTCAACATTGTGTACGTGCTGAAAGATTCATTTATGATTGTTTATCAAAATATAACTATAGATGTCAACATTGTGTACGTGCTGAAAGATTCATTTATGATTGTTTATCAAAATATAACTATAGATGTCAACATTGTGTACGTGCTGAAAGATTCATTTATGATTGTTTATCAAAATAGAACTATAGATGTCAACATTGTGTATGTGCTGAAAGATTCATTTATGATTGTTTATCAAAATATAACTATAGATGTCAACATTGTGTACGTGCTGAAAGATTCATTTATGATTGTTTATCAAAATATAACTATAGATGTCAACATTATGTACGTGCTGAAAGATTCATTTATGATTGTTTATCAAAATATAACTATAGATGTCAACATTGTGTATGTGCTGAAAGATTCATTTATGATTGTTTATCAAAATATAACTATAGATGTCAACATTGTGTACGTGCTGAAAGATTCATTTATGATTGTTTATCAAAATATAACTATAGATGTCAACATTGTGTACGTGCTGAAAGATTCATTTATGATTGTTTATCAAAATATAACTATAGATGTCAACATTGTGTACGTGCTGAAAGATTCATTTATGATTGTTTATCAAAATATAACTATAGATGTCAACATTGTGTATGTGCTGAAAGATTCATTTAGGATTGTTTATCAAAATATAACTATAGATGTCAACATTGTGTACGTGCTGAAAGATTCATTTAGGATTGTTTATCAAAATATAACTATAGATGTCAACATTGTGTACGTGCTGAAAGATTCATTTAGGATTGTTTATCAAAATATAACTATAGATGTCAACATTGTGTACGTGCTGAAAGATTCATTTAGGATTGTTTATCAAAATATAACTATAGATGTCAACATTGTGTACGTGCTGAAAGATTCATTTATGATTGTTTATCAAAATATAACTATAGATGTCAACATTGTGTACGTGCTGAAAGATTCATTTATGATTGTTTATCAAAATATAACTATAGATGTCAACATTGTGTTCGTGCTGAAAGATTCATTTATGATTGTTTATCAAAATATAACTATAGATGTCAACATTGTGTATGTGCTGAAAGATTCATTTATGATTGTTTATCAAAATATAACTATAGATGTCAACATTGTGTACGTGCTGAAAGATTCATTTATGATTGTTTATCAAAATATAACTATAGATGTCAACATTGTGTACGTGCTGAAAGATTCATTTATGATTGTTTATCAAAATATAACTATAGATGTCAACATTGTGTACGTGCTGAAAGATTCATTTATGATTGTTTATCAAAATATAACTATAGATGTCAACATTGTGTATGTGCTGAAAGATTCATTTAGGATTGTTTATCAAAATATAACTATAGATGTCAACATTGTGTACGTGCTGAAAGATTAATTTAGGATTGTTTATCAAAATATAACTATAGATGTCAACATTGTGTACGTGCTGAAAGATTCATTTAGGATTGTTTATCAAAATATAACTATAGATGTCAACATTGTGTTGACATCTATAGTTATATTTTGATAAACAATTGTGTGTAAAGATTCATTTAGGATTGTTGCCTTTGGTAAAAACTGAACTCTTTTAGGTTTTGCTCACATTTGCTCTTATTTATTTAGACACGCTGAGTTGGTGCTTTTCCACACACTTGTAGCAAACATGTGTTTAATACAAATAATATCAAAATAATACTTTGATGGGAAATAATAAATGTCAAGTATATCAAACAAAGCTTAACGAAGTGATCACTGCAAACTGATGCATTCTTAAACTCTCCTTGGACTGGAGTTTGTGCTGCTTTTCTCCTCCTCCTTTTATAAAACGCTTCCTACCTTTTTAATTACCTATCCATGAAATATGAAGAAAGTTGATCCTTTTTGCGATCTGAACAAGTCGTACAGTTGAAAACAGCCCAAGCGTAGGGCATGTTGTCTTGGAGAAAGACTGAATGGCGCCTAGTACCCATTGAGAAGAGAGGCAGCAGTATTCAGTGAGCCGGACATAATAATAACCAATAATAACTAGTATTGGCTACTAGATGAGACCAAACCAATTAGAGTGGACTGTTTAGTATCGTGGCCTCTGATTGGCTCAGCCTTGGGCAACATTACTATATTAGATTAAAATAATGTAAATGTGACTAAAGTGTTCTATATATTTCATGTCTAAAGTGCTGTCAGAATGTTGAAAATGTATTTAGAATGTTGTAAACACTTTTTTTTATGCTTGAGCTACGAAAATATTTGATTTATAATTAATGAATCAAACTTTGCAGAAATGGAAATTTATTTATGGCGATTATGTTCGGAACCAATTAATATTAAAGGACAGCCCTTTGAGACACTTGTGATTTAGGGCTATATAAATAAACATTGATTGATTGATTGATTGATGACTGTACATACAATGTACATATAAGGAAATTACATTTTTGGCGCCTCCTAGGGGTCGTGGAAGACATGATGGAATGCATGTTATAAATGAAAGTAATCTTAAAGTTTGATAATCAGACAAATAGTCTTATGGGCAGATACACTATGTTGCCAAAAGTATTTGGCCAGCCATCCAAATGATGAGAATCAGGTGTCCCAATCACTAATCACAGGTGTATCAAATCCAGCACTTAGGCATGGAGACTGTTTCTACTAACATGTGTGAAAGAATGGGCCGCTCTCAGTGATTTCCAGCATGGAACTGTCACAGGATGCCACCTGTGCAACAAATCCAGTCCTGAAATGTCCTCGCTCCTAAATATTCCAAAGTCAACTTTATTATAATAAAAGTGAAGAGTTTGTAAACAACAGCAAGTCAGCCACCAAGTGGTAGGCCAGGTAAACTGCCAGAGAGGTCAGCATAGTGCAAAGTGGTAGGCCAGGTAAACTGCCAGAGAGGTCAGCATAGTGCAAAGTGGTAGGCCAGGTAAACTGCCAGAGAGGTCAGCATAGTGCAAAGTGGTAGGCCAGGTAAAGTGACAGAGAGGTCAGCATAGTGCAAAGTGGTAGGCCAGGTAAAGTGACAGAGAGGTCAGCATAGTGCAAAGTGGTAGGCCAGGTAAACTGCCAGAGAGGTCAGCATAGTGCAAAGTGGTAGGCCAGGTAAACTGCCAGAGAGGTCAGCATAGTGCAAAGTGGTAGGCCAGGTAAAGTGCCAGAGAGGTCAGCATAGTGCAAAGTGGTAGGCCAGGTAAACTGCCAGAGAGGTCAGCATAGTGCAAAGTGGTAGGCCAGGTAAACTGCCAGAGAGGTCAGCATAGTGCAAAGTGGTAGGCCAGGTAAACTGCCAGAGAGGTCAGCATAGTGCAAAGACTTTCTGCACAGTCACTTGCTACACAGCTCCACACTTCATGTCACCTTCCAATTAGCCCACGTACAGTACGCAGAGAGCTTCATTGAATGGGTTTCCATGGCCGAGCAGCTGCATCTAAGCCATACATCACCAAGTCCAATGCAAAGTGTGGGATGCAGTGGTGTAAAGGACATCACCACTGGACTCTAGAGCAGTGGAGACGCCTTCTCTGGACTGATGAATCACACTTTTACATCTGATGGAGCAGTCTGGGTTTGGAGGTTGCCAGGAGAACGCTACATTTCAGACTGCATTGTGCCGAGTGTGAAATTTGGTAGAGGAGAAATTATGGTGTGGAGTTGTTTTTCAGGAGTTGGGCTTGGCCTCTTAGTTCCAGTGAAAGGAACTTTGAACGCTCCAGGATACCAAAACATTTTGGACAATTCCATGCTCCCAACCTTGTGGGAACAGTTTGGAGCGGGCCCCTTCCTCTTCCAACATGACTGTGCACCAGTGCACAAAGCAAGGTCCATAAAGACATGGATGACAGAGTCTGCTGTGGATGAACTTGACTGGCCTGCACAGAGTCCTGACCTGAACCCGATAGAACACCTTTGGGATGAATTAGACCGGAGACTGAGAGCCAGGCCTTCTCCACCAACATCAGTGTGTGACCTCACCAATGTGCTTTTGGAAAAATGGGCGAAAATGCCCATAAACACACTCTGCAACCTTGTGGACAGCCTTCCCAGAAGAGTTGAAGCTGTAATAGCTGCAAAAGGTCATATTGAACCCTATGGGTTAGGAATGGAATGACACTTCATATGTGAGTCAAGGCAGGTGGCCAAATACTTTTGTCAATATAGTGTATGTTGGGCTTATTGGCAGCCATGTCTTTTCTACTGATCATGTCTTTTCTACTGATCATGTCTTTTCTACTGATCATGTCTTTTCTACTGATCATGTCTTTTCTACAGATCATGTCTTTTCTACTGATCATGTCTTTTCTACTAATCATGTCTTTTCTACTAATCATGTCTTTTCTACTGATCATGTCTTTTCTACTAATCATGTCTTTTCTACTGATCATGTCTTTTCTACTGATCATGTCTTTTCTACTAATCATGTCTTTTCTACTGATCATGTCTTTTCTACTGATCATGTCTTTTCTACTAATCATGTCTTTTCTACTAATCATGTCTTTTCTACTGATCATGTCTTTTCTACTAATCATGTCTTTTCTACTGATCATGTCTTTTCTACTGATCATGTCTTTTCTACTGATCATGTCTTTTCTACTAATCATGTCTTTTCTACTAATCATGTCTTTTCTACTGATCATGTCTTTTCTACTGATCATGTCTTTTCTACTAATCATGTCTTTTCTACTAATCATGT
>NC_084740.1:76973299-76993299 GCF_033978785.1 Entelurus aequoreus
TTCTACTTATTTCAATGTCTCCTTTTCAACCACCAGCTTCTACTTATTTCAATGTCTCCTTTACAACCACCAGCTTCTACTTATTTCAATGTCTCCTTTTCAACCACCAGCTTCTACTTATTTCAATGTCTCCTTTACAACCACCAGCTTCTACTTATTTCAATGTCTCCTTTTCAACCACCAGCTTCTACTTATTTCAATGTCTCCTTTACAACCACCAGCTTCTACTTATTTCAATGTCTCCTTTTCAACCACCAGCTTCTACTTATTTCAATGTCTCCTTTTCAACCACCAGCTTCTACTTATTTCAATGTCTCCTTTTCAACCACCAGCTTCTACTTATTTCAATGTCTCCTTTTCAACCACCAGCTTCTACTTATTTCAATGTCTCCTTTACAACCACCAGCTTCTACTTATTTCAATGTCTCCTTTTCAACCACCAGCTTCTACTTATTTCAATGTCTCCTTTACAACCACCAGCTTCTACTTATTTCAATGTCTCCTTTTCAACCACCAGCTTCTACTTATTTCAATGTCTCCTTTACAACCACCAGCTTCTACTTATTTCAATGTCTCCTTTTCAACCACCAGCTTCTACTTATTTCAATGTCTCCTTTACAACCACCAGCTTCTACTTATTTCAATGTCTCCTTTTCAACCACCAGCTTCTACTTATTTCAATGTCTCCTTTTCAACCACCAGCTTCTACTTATTTCAATGTCTCCTTTTCAACCACCAGCTTCTACTTATTTCAATGTCTCCTTTTCAACCACCAGCTTCTACTTATTTCAATGTCTCCTTTTCAACCACCAGCTTCTACTTATTTCAATGTCTCCTTTTCAACCACCAGCTTCTACTTATTTCAATGTCTCCTTTACAACCACCAGCTTCTACTTATTTCAATGTCTCCTTTACAACCACCAGCTTCTACTTATTTCAATGTCTCCTTTTCAACCACCAGCTTCTACTTATTTCAATGTCTCCTTTACAACCACCAGCTTCTACTTATTTCAATGTCTCCTTTTCAACCACCAGCTTCTACTTATTTCAATGTCTCCTTTTCAACCACCAGCTTCTACTTATTTCAATGTCTCCTTTTCAACCACCAGCTTCTACTTATTTCAATGTCTCCTTTTCAACCACCAGCTTCTACTTATTTCAATGTCTCCTTTTCAACCACCAGCTTCTACTTATTTCAATGTCTCCTTTTCAACCACCAGCTTCTACTTATTTCAATGTCTCCTTTACAACCACCAGCTTCTACTTATTTCAATGTCTCCTTTTCAACCACCAGCTTCTACTTATTTCAATGTCTCCTTTACAACCACCAGCTTCTACTTATTTCAATGTCTCCTTTTCAACCACCAGCTTCTACTTATTTCAATGTCTCCTTTACAACCACCAGCTTCTACTTATTTCAATGTCTCCTTTTCAACCACCAGCTTCTACTTATTTCAATGTCTCCTTTTCAACCACCAGCTTCTACTTATTTCAATGTCTCCTTTTCAACCACCAGCTTCTACTTATTTCAATGTCTCCTTTTCAACCACCAGCTTCTACTTATTTCAATGTCTCCTTTACAACCACCAGCTTCTACTTATTTCAATGTCTCCTTTTCAACCACCAGCTTCTACTTATTTCAATGTCTCCTTTACAACCACCAGCTTCTACTTATTTCAATGTCTCCTTTTCAACCACCAGCTTCTACTTATTTCAATGTCTCCTTTACAACCACCAGCTTCTACTTATTTCAATGTCTCCTTTTCAACCACCAGCTTCTACTTATTTCAATGTCTCCTTTACAACCACCAGCTTCTACTTATTTCAATGTCTCCTTTTCAACCACCAGCTTCTACTTATTTCAATGTCTCCTTTTCAACCACCAGCTTCTACTTATTTCAATGTCTCCTTTTCAACCACCAGCTTCTACTTATTTCAATGTCTCCTTTTCAACCACCAGCTTCTACTTATTTCAATGTCTCCTTTTCAACCACCAGCTTCTACTTATTTCAATGTCTCCTTTTCAACCACCAGCTTCTACTTATTTCAATGTCTCCTTTTCAACCACCAGCTTCTACTTATTTCAATGTCTCCTTTACAACCACCAGCTTCTACTTATTTCAATGTCTCCTTTTCAACCACCAGCTTCTACTTATTTCAATGTCTCCTTTACAACCACCAGCTTCTACTTATTTCAATGTCTCCTTTTCAACCACCAGCTTCTACTTATTTCAATGTCTCCTTTACAACCACCAGCTTCTACTTATTTCAATGTCTCCTTTTCAACCACCAGCTTCTACTTATTTCAATGTCTCCTTTTCAACCACCAGCTTCTACTTATTTCAATGTCTCCTTTTCAACCACCAGCTTCTACTTATTTCAATGTCTCCTTTTCAACCACCAGCTTCTACTTATTTCAATGTCTCCTTTACAACCACCAGCTTCTACTTATTTCAATGTCTCCTTTTCAACCACCAGCTTCTACTTATTTCAATGTCTCCTTTACAACCACCAGCTTCTACTTATTTCAATGTCTCCTTTTCAACCACCAGCTTCTACTTATTTCAATGTCTCCTTTACAACCACCAGCTTCTACTTATTTCAATGTCTCCTTTTCAACCACCAGCTTCTACTTATTTCAATGTCTCCTTTACAACCACCAGCTTCTACTTATTTCAATGTCTCCTTTTCAACCACCAGCTTCTACTTATTTCAATGTCTCCTTTTCAACCACCAGCTTCTACTTATTTCAATGTCTCCTTTTCAACCACCAGCTTCTACTTATTTCAATGTCTCCTTTTCAACCACCAGCTTCTACTTATTTCAATGTCTCCTTTACAACCACCAGCTTCTACTTATTTCAATGTCTCCTTTTCAACCACCAGCTTCTACTTATTTCAATGTCTCCTTTTCAACCACCAGCTTCTACTTATTTCAATGTCTCCTTTTCAACCACCAGCTTCTACTTATTTCAATGTCTCCTTTTCAACCACCAGCTTCTACTTATTTCAATGTCTCCTTTACAACCACCAGCTTCTACTTATTTCAATGTCTCCTTTACAACCACCAGCTTCTACTTATTTCAATGTCTCCTTTACAACCACCAGCTTCTACTTATTTCAATGTCTCCTTTTCAACCACCAGCTTCTACTTATTTCAATGTCTCCTTTTCAACCACCAGCTTCTACTTATTTCAATGTCTCCTTTACAACCACCAGCTTCTACTTATTTCAATGTCTCCTTTTCAACCTTGTGCTAGGTTTTTCTTATCCAAGGTTGCTTGTCGCTGGCAGCCCCAAACTTCCCGGCTGTGTTACAAACGTGAGGTGGCCGCCCTCACTGGGTGGCATAGTCCTATTGCCACCCTGCCCCCCACCCTCACTGGGTGGCATAGTCCTATTGCCGCCCTTCCCCCCGCCCTCACTGGGTGGCATAGTCCTATCGCCGCCCTGCCCCCCGCCCTCACTGGGTGGCATAGTCCTATTGCCGCCCTGCCCCCCGCCCTCACTGGGTGGCATAGTCCTATTGGCCGCCCTGCCCCCCGCCCTCACTGGGTGGCATAGTCCTATCGCCGCCCTTCCCCCCGCCCTCACTGGGTGGCATAGTCCTACCGCCGCCACGCAGCTCAGTCCAGTCCGCAATTTTTGTCCGGTTAAAAATGTCAGAGCAGTGATTGATTTGTCGCTATTGGGCACCATTCTGTCAGGGCACCACCCATTGGGGTGGGTCTACCCAAAGGGTGGAGAGTGATTGGTCTGCATGACAAGGTGTCACAATGTGACATTTATGCTTGGCCATCCAGCAGTGGAAAAACAAGCCTGTTCCAGGACTTCCATCCTAAACCGTACCGTCGTAAACTTCCAGTCGTGTGAAAGTAGCAATAAAGAACATCTTACCGATAAGGAAACGCTCCATGAGCTCGCTGTGGGTCATCTTGAGGAGGCCTCGGCCAGAGTACGTGGCTAGGGTGGGGTCGGCCCCATAGGACAGCAGGATGCGAACCACGTCCAGGTGGTCGTTCTCCACCGCGTCGTGAATGGGCCTGCAAACATGGAGACGCAATTATTTCTAATGACTAGAAATCAAATATATGTGCTATTGTACAGTTTCTTAACCATAGGGCCATTGTTGGGCCGCGGAATATCTGCTTCTCAGCTGCGGTCCGTATGGGTCGCAGCGGTACTCAGTTGTAATACACTTTTACACCACTTGTGGCAGTAATGACAACATCACACAAGTACTCAGGTGTAATACACTTTTACACCACTTGTGGCAGTAATGACAACATCACACAAGTACTCAGGTGTAATACACTTTTACACCACTTGTGGCAGTAATGACAACATCACACAAGTACTCAGGTGTAATACACTTTTACACCACTTGTGGCAGTAATGACAACATCACACAAGTACTCAGGTGTAATACACTTTTACACCACTTGTGGCAGTAATGACAACATCACACAAGTACTCAGGTGTAATACACTTTTACACCACTTGTGGCAGTAATGACAACATCACACAAGTACTCAGGTGTAATACACTTTTACACCACTTGTGGCAGTAATGACAACATCACACAAGTACTCAGGTGTAATACACTTTTACACCACTTGTGGCAGTAATGACAACATCACACAAGTACTCAGGTGTAATACACTCTTACACCACTTGTGGCAGTAATGACAACATCACACAAGTACTCAGGTGTAATACACTTTTACACCACTTGTGGCAGTAATGACAACATCACACTAGTACTCAGGTGTAATACACTTTTACACCACTTGTGGCAGTAATGACAACATCACACAAGTACTCAGGTGTAATACACTTTTACACCACTTGTGGCAGTAATGACAACATCACACTAGTACTCAGGTGTAATACACTTTTACACCACTTGTGGCAGTAATGACAACATCACACAAGTACTCAGGTGTAATACACTTTTACACCACTTGTGGCAGTAATGACAACATCACACTAGTACTCAGGTGTAATACACTTTTACACCACTTGTGGCAGTAATGACAACATCACACAAGTACTCAGGTGTAATACACTTTTACACCACTTGTGGTAGTAATGACAATGTCACACAAGTACTCAGGTGTAATACACTTTTACACCACTTGTGGCAGTAATGACAACATCACACTAGTACTCAAGTGTAATACACCTTTACACCACTTGTGGCAGTAATGACAACATCACACAAGTACTCAGGTGTAATACACTTTTACACCACTTGTGGCAGTAATGACAACATCACACTAGTACTCAGGTGTAATACACTTTTACACCACTTGTGGCAGTAATGACAACATCACACAAGTACTCAAGTGTAATACACTTTTACACCACTTGTGGCAGTAATGACAACATCGCACAAGTACTCAGGTGTAATACACTTTTACACCACTTGTGGCAGTAATGACAACATCGCACAAGTACTCAGGTGTAATACACTTTTACACCACTTGTGGCAGTAATGACAACATCGCACAAGTACTCAGGTGTAATACACTTTTACACCACTTGTGGCAGTAATGACAACATCACACTAGTACTCAAGTGTAATACACCTTTACACCACTTGTGGCAGTAATGACAACATCACACAAGTACTCAGGTGTAATACACTTTTACACCACTTGTGGCAGTAATGACAACATCACACTAGTACTCAGGTGTAATACACTTTTACACCACTTGTGGCAGTAATGACAACATCACACAAGTACTCAAGTGTAATACACTTTTACACCACTTGTGGCAGTAATGACAACATCGCACAAGTACTCAGGTGTAATACACTTTTACACCACTTGTGGCAGTAATGACAACATCGCACAAGTACTCAGGTGTAATACACTTTTACACCACTTGTGGCAGTAATGACAACATCGCACAAGTACTCAGGTGTAATACACTTTTACACCACTTGTGGCAGTAATGACAACATCACACAAGTACTCAAGTGTAATACACTTTTACACCACTTGTGGCAGTAATGACAACATCGCACAAGTACTCAGGTGTAATACACTTTTACACCACTTGTGGCAGTAATGACAACATCGCACAAGTACTCAGGTGTAATACACTTTTACACCACTTGTGGCAGTAATGACAACATCACACTAGTACTCAAGTGTAATACACCTTTACACCACTTGTGGCAGTAATGACAACATCACACAAGTACTCAGGTGTAATACACTTTTACACCACTTGTGGCAGTAATGACAACATCACACAAGTACTCAGGTGTAATACACTTTTACACCACTTGTGGCAGTAATGACAACATCACACTAGTACTCAGGTGTAATACACTTTTACACCACTTGTGGCAGTAATGACAACATCACACAAGTACTCAGGTGTAATACACTTTTACACCACTTGTGGCAGTAATGACATCATCACACAAGTACTCAGGTGTAATACACTTTTACACCACTTGTGGCAGTAATGACAACATCACACAAGTACTCAGGTGTAATACACTTTTACACCACTTGTGGCAGTAATGACAACATCACACAAGTACTCAGGTGTAATACACTTTTACACCACTTGTGGCAGTAATGACAACATCACACAAGTACTCAGGTGTAATACACTTTTACACCACTTGTGGCAGTAATGACAACATCACACAAGTACTCAGGTGTAATACACTTTTACACCACTTGTGGCAGTAATGACAACATCACACAAGTACTCAGATGTAATACACTTTTACACCACTTGTGGCAGTAATGACAACATCACACAAGTACTCAGGTGTAATACACTTTTACACCACTTGTGGCAGTAATGACAACATCACACAAGTACTCAGGTGTAATACACTTTTACACCACTTGTGGCAGTAATGACAACATCACACAAGTACTCAGGTGTAATACACTTTTACACCACTTGTGGCAGTAATGACAACATCACACAAGTACTCAGGTGTAATACACTTTTACACCACTTGTGGCAGTAATGACAACATCACACTAGTACTCAGGTGTAATACACCTTTACACCACTTGTGGCAGTAATGACAATGTCACACAAGCAGAAGAATTCTGGAACTAAAGTAATAGAGAAGTTTCTTCAGCGCAAAAATTATGACTTAAATGATGAAGCTGTATTTACATTTGCAATTTTATTTTATTAACAGTTTAGTTAAGAAACATATTTATTATTATTTTGTTTAAATATTATAGCACAACATACATTAACTGTATGTAAATAAATGATGTGTCATTTATCAGTCCCTTTTTATGCAGTATATTTGGTTACTTCCTATTTTTTAATCAGGCTGACCTAAGCCAATAAGTAATATTTGTGATTTAAACATGTTTCATATCATTTGACAAGGTTGTAAACTGTAAGTAGGTTAGGTACAATTATTGAATATGATTAAAATTAAGAATAAGATGACTAAATCAGTGTTAATATTTGAATGGGCCCCCGGCCCCAAGATCAAAGAGTTGAAGAACCCCTGGTATAATACAAATGATGACGACAATGTATCCCACTGGACGACACCACTGTAAGATCTGACTTACTCGCTAGCATTAGCTTACATCTAGAAATGGACATAACTTTGTTTTTCCAAGCATGGAAAGGAAGGAAGTAATTGTGAAAGACAGCTGAAAATAAATGTATTCAATTAAAGACAGAAATGTTGTGGACTTTGAGCGTATCACTGCTAGTCCAGAATGAGACTAACGCCGGCGAAAATGTTTAAATAATATCTAAATGGCAGACATTTATCCATGAAAATATGGAGAAGCTGCTGATGGTGTGCTTGATAGAGAAGCTGCCGCTAGGAAATAATTCTACTCTCTAAGTTAAAATATGTACATTTATTACATTACTTTGTAAAAGTACTGCAGTTGTTAGGACATTCTATTGCCTTGTTTAACAGTTGGGATTTCTCTCTAAAAGGCACGTTACAAGTTCAAATTGTGCTGCACCGAATTAACTGATTTCAATTCATTTCAATGGGCAATGTTCATTTAAATGTTTTGAGTTAGTAGCTCCGTCATAGAACCAATTAAGCCCGTCAGTTGAGGTAGCACTGTATCTCCAACTAACACAAATATGGAGGCACATTTATTAGACAGAAGTGTACTAGCATTTGGTTTGATTCAGTGCCAATTGTTAAAGAAATCCATCCATTTGCTACCACTTGTCCCTTTCTGGGTGGAGGGGGTGCTGGAGCCTCTCTCAGCTGCTTTCAGGCAGTAGGAATGCACAACATAAATAGACTTGCTTCCCCTAGTGGCGAAGTTGCAAAATGACAGTTTCATCATCACAAAAAAATGCCATAAGTTTGTGGAAATGAAAGTAAGGCAGACAATTTTTCTCTGAATGTAGCGAAGTGAGGCGACTGATGCATCCCTGGATTGTTACATCTTGTTTCAACCTGCCGCTCGTGTGTCACGCTGACGCTCTTGGCGACTGATGACACATGTGACGTGCCCCGCCCCCCCATTGCGTGCCAGACGCGTTTGAGGTGGACGTACCTGGTGCCGTCCTGCGCGCTGCAGTTGATGTCGGCGCCGTAGTCCAGCAGGTGTTGGACGATGCTGAGCCAGCCGCGGGCGCAGGCCTCGTGGAGGGCGCAGTAGCCGGCGTAGTCGCGGTGATTCACCTCGCACACTCTGTTCTCCAGGCAGTAGAGCACCACCTCCTGCAGGGACACAACACAAGTTTAGCTACTAACATTATCTGTTCTCTAGGCAGTAGAGCACCACCTCCTGCAGGGACACAACACAAGTTTAGCTACTAACATTAGCTGTTCTCCAGGCAGTAGAGCACCACCTCCTGCAGGGACACAACACAAGTTTAGCTACTAACATTATCTGTTCTCTAGGCAGTAGAGCACCACCTCCTGCAGGGACACAACACAAGTTTAGCTACTAACATTAGCTGTTCTCTAGGCAGTAGAGCACCACCTCCTGCAGGGACACAACACAAGTTTAGCTACTAACATTAGCTGTTCTCTAGGCAGTAGAGCACCACCTCCTGCAGGGACACAACACAAGTTTAGCTACTAACATTAGCTGTTCTCCAGGCAGTAGAGCACCACCTCCTGCAGGGACACAACACAAGTTTAGCTACTAACATTAGCTGTTCTCTAGGCAGTAGAGCACCACCTCCTGCAGGGACACAACACAAGTTTAGCTACTAACATTAGCTGTTCTCTAGGCAGTAGAGCACCACCTCCTGCAGGGACACAACACAAGTTTAGCTACTAACATTAGCTGTTCTCTAGGCAGTAGAGCACCACCTCCTGCAGGGACACAACACAAGTTTAGCTACTAACATTAGCTGTTCTCTAGGCAGTAGAGCACCACCTCCTGCAGGGACACAACACAAGTTTAGCTACTAACATTAGCTGTTCTCTAGGCAGTAGAGCACCACCTCCTGCAGGGACACAACACAAGTTTAGCTACTAACATTAGCTGTTCTCTAGGCAGTAGAGCACCACCTCCTGCAGGGACACAACACAAGTTTAGCTACTAACATTAGCTGTTCTCCAGGCAGTAGAGCACCACCTCCTGCAGGGACACAACACAAGTTTAGCTACTAACATTAGCTGTTCTCCAGGCAGTAGAGCACCACCTCCTGCAGGGACACAACACAAGCGCTCGGGTTCAGCGCAAAGTCCTACAAAGACAGACGGCTTCTTGCATGCAAAGTTCCCCGTGGCAGGCAAATGATGGGAGGAAGAGGAGGGGAGGGGAAATGAGCGTGTTCCTGCGCCGGACTAACATAAAAACTCGCACACAAGCGCTCCCCATAATGCTGCAGCTGGCGGCGGACGCGTCCAGGAGAACCAGTTATGACTCAACCGGCGCGTTGCCTGCCAGATTTGTGTGTGTGTGTGCGTGTGCGTGTGTGTGTGTGTGTGTGTGTGTGCGCGTGTGCATGTGCGGATGCCGCTGTGGCAGACAGTCACGGCGGGCCCGGGCAGCGAGCGCGGCGTAATGGAAGCGGAACAAAGAGATTTGATAGACGCACTCAAGAGCTGGAAATGTTTTCTCGGAGTCTCCGGGCGGCGACGGCCGGCATCCAGCAGGAAAATAGACGGGGCTGGCTTTTATTGGACCGCCGCGGTGTCTGCTGCTACTAAACTGAGGAAACGTGTGCGGATACTGCCGCTGTGCACTGATAAGATGGGATGTTGCACACGTGCATCCTGACATATTAATACATATATGTACCTTTGTGTGACAAAATGATGGGATGTTGCACACGTGCATCCTGACATATTAATACATATATGTACCTTTGTGTGACAAAATGATGGGATGTTGCACACGTGCATCCTGACATATTAATACATATATGTACCTTTGTGTGACAAAATGAGGACCGCGCTTTAAGGCGGCCTGACAAACATCACATGGTGGCGCTTTCATCAAACCACATTGACTTCCAATTTCTCGCACATCTCACTCTACCCCACCCCAACTCAGGCAACTCACTACAAATATAATAATAGAATATAAAACTTGAAGGATATTTGTATTATGTATGCTAGCATGTCCTCAAAAGTATTTTGACGACAACCCAAACGCCAAGCATATCCTTTTTATTTTCACAGAATTCTATTTGATTTTTTAATACCTTTTTTTTATTTTTTATTATCGAAGCGTTTCACACAAATAGGTGTTAAAACATGAGACCTCTGTTGGTGCTATCATTCTTTTTAATACAAATACACCATATGGTGGCGCTAGTATGTAGCCCCAGATGGACTTGAAATTTCACACACAGCTCAACATATACTCTTTCAACACACCCGGTGTAACTTTACGGAGTTTAGCCAGATAACCACAGAATTTGGTACACACCTTTCAGGGACTGACAAGAACATGCCCAGAAACTTGGAGCAAGATTGGTTAAATAACATGGCTGCCGACAAGTAAAATGTACATTGACCACTTGATGTATTACATGTGCTAGCTTTTCTTCCAAAACATTTTGACCGCGCCACAAATGTCAACCATTAGGTGTTCAATATCTATTTCTTTTTTTTAACTTTTTTCTACCCCTGAACCACTGCACTCAAATAGGTGAATGTTTATTAAATATGTATTTGCTATCATTTTTTATACAACTATGTCCAATTTCCCACACACCTAATTGTACTCACTGTAACTTTAGAGAGTTGGGTAATAACCGAATGACCGCAAAATTTGGTACGCACTTCTATCGAACTGACGAGCACAGGTCTATGAAATGGGAGCAAGATTGGTGGAGAAGCATTGAGGAAAAGGTACATTCATTTGAGGATAGCTTTACTGTATTGTGTAGGCTAGCATGTCTTCCAAAGCATGTTGACCACAACCAATAGGGGGCGCCACTAATGTCACTGGGGTTGTACGCTACACCAATATTAGTATAGTACCGCCATACTAATTAATCATATTCGGTTCTATACCGCCTCTGAAAAGTACCAGTTCGCCGCACCCCCGTCACGTTGTGACATTGCTGGTTTTACGAACAGAAGAGCATGTTCAGCAGCGCACGCACACAGAGTACTTACAAGCAGACACAGTGTGTAGACAGAAAAGGGAGAACGGACGCATTTTAGCTTAAAAACTAACAAACACTGAAACGCCCTCAGGAAGAGGTTCTTTAAGACATGGCGAGCTAGCTAGCTAGCGGCTAAAGTTCATCATCAGTGTTTTAGCTACTTCTAAATCACTAATCCTGGCCTCCATGGTGACAAATAAAGTCAGTTTCTTACAAGTATCATTATCACTGCAGGACGAGGAATAGCTAAACATGCTTCACTACACACCGTAGCTCACCGGCATCAAAATGTAAATAAACCCCATGGTGGATCTACACCCAACATCCACTGTAATGATACCAAGTACAGGAACGTATCTTGTCGATACTACTATGATTACATCGATATTTTTTGGCATCACAACATCTTCTTTCGTTTTTTTAAATGTATATATTTTTTTATAAACTCAGGAAATATGTCCCTGGACACATTGATTGATTGATTGATTGATTGATTGAAACTTTTATTAGTAGATTGCACAGTACAGTACATATTCCGTATAATTGACCACTAAATGGTAACACCCCAATAAGTTTTTCCACTTGTTTAAGTCGGGGTCCACGTTAATCAATTCATGGTAACTTTGGGGACTTTGAATATGACCAATGTATGATCCTGTAACTACTTGGTATCACATCCATACCTAAATGTGTGGTATCATCCAAAACTAATGTCAAGTATCAAAGAAGAGAAGAATAAGTGATTATTACATTTGAACAGAAGTGTAGATAGAACAAGTTAAAAGAGAAAGTAAGCAGATATTAACAGTAAATGAACAAGTAGATTAATAATCAATTTTCTACCACTTGTCCTTAATAATGTGTAGAAAATAATAGGTGTATAAATGACACAATACGTCAGCAGACTAATTAGGAGTCTTTGTTTGTTTACTTAGTAGTAAAAGACAAGTTGTCTAGAATGTTCAACATTTTATTTAAGGACTAAATGACAATAATAAACATATGTTTCATGTACACTAAGATTTTTTGTTAAAATAATGACATTTTCTGTGGTCCCCTTTATTTACAAAAGTACCGAAAAGTATCAAAATAATTTTGGTACCGGTACCGGTATCGGGACAACACTAAATGTCACGATGGGGTGGGCCAATCTTTGAAAAGTGTGCGTGCACGTCAAACGCCAGCGCTACAAGGTCCTCCTAACAGCTCACCTCCCTCCTCTCAACCTGGGGAATGACTCCAAACTTCCATTTCTATGCTAATTCTCGCCCTCCAGCTGCTCCAAGTGTTTATCTCGCTCTCTCGGCGGGGGAAGGAGGAGGCCCGGCCAGCAGACTGGCGGGATGAGCCGCTGGGGGGGTGGAGGCAACACCCCGACAGATGACAGATTAATGAGTCTGCGGATGAGATCTGCCGGGGCCGTCCACTGGGCCGCAGCTGACAATAACAAGAGATGAAAGGGTGGCCGCTTGTCGTGGGTGGCGGCCTAAAGCGCCTGTGCACGTGGGTGTGCGCGCGTCTGTACATGTCTGCGTGTGTGTGTGTCTGCGTGTGTGTGTCTGCGTGTGTGTGTCTGCGTGTGTGTGTGTGTGTGTGTGTGTGTGTGTGTGTCTGCATGTGTGTGTGTGTGTGTGTGTGTGTGTGTGTGTGTGTGTGTGTCTGCGTGTGTGTGTGTGTGTGTGTGCGTGTGTGTGTGTGTGTGTGCGTGTGTGTGTGTGTGTGTGTGTGTGGCGATAAGAGTGATTTAGAGGACGATCTGGGCCAAGCAAGGAATGGAAAGGAAGGGAGGGAGGGAGGGAGGAAGGGAGGGAGGGACCGGGGAAAGAAGTGAACAAGTGCGTGCAAGAAGAAGAAGTGTGTGAATAAGAAGGAGGGAAGGAGGGAAGGAGGGAAGGAGGGAAGGAGGGAAGGAGGGGGACATGCCAACTGGTTTTCACTCGCCGCCAGAACTCCCGTTTGCCTGCTGGAAGAAGATTCACGAGCACTGTGCCGAAGACTCCCCTCTGGGGGATTCCATTTTGTGTGCATGCGTGTGTGTGTGTGTGTGCATGCGTGTGTGTGTGTGTGTGTGCATGCGTGTGTGTGTGTTCTTGTACTTCTACACTTCCTGAGACATCAACAAGGAAAAGTAGCTTCCATATGAGGAGGTGTGAACAACAATTGGTCCCAATACAGAATAACATTGCATCTAGTAGAGAATGTCTTATTTGCACCCCTGCTGGTGACATCAAAATTAAGGTGGTCCCAAAAAAATTGACTGTCAACATATGAAATAACAAGTGTGTGTAAGAAATTAAAATTCGACCCCTTTGGCTAAAATTAATTAAAACAAATATATATAAATATGTATAAAGAAACATAATGTAATATCTATCCATCCATCCATCCATTTTCTACCGCTTGTCCCTTTCGGGGTCACGGGGGGTCGCTGGAGCCTATCTCAGCTGCATTCAGGCTGAAGGCAGGGTACACACTGGACAAGTCACCACCTCATCACAGGGCCAACACAGACAGACAACATTCACACGCTAGGGACCATTTAGTGTTGCCAATCAACCTATCCCCAGGTGGTGGGAGGGGCCTATCCCCAGGTGCATGTCTTTGGAGGTGGGAGGGGCCTATCCCCAGGTGCATGTCTTTGGAGGTGGGAGGGGCCTATCCCCAGGTGCATGTCTTAGGAGGTGGGAGGGGCCTATCCCCAGGTGCATGTCTTTGGAGGTGGGAGGGGCCTATCCCCAGGTGCATGTCTTAGGAGGTGGGAGGGGCCTATCCCCAGGTGCATGTCTTTGGAGGTGGGAGGGGCCTATCCCCAGGTGCATGTCTTAGGAGGTGGGAGGGGCCTATCCCCAGGTGCATGTCTTAGGAGGTGGGATGAAGCCGGAGTAGAACCCCCACAGTCACGGAGTGAACATGCAAACTCCACACAGAAAGATCTCAAGTCCGGGATTGAACTCAGGACCTTCGTATTGTGAGGCAGACGCACTAACCTCTCTACCACCGTGCTGCCTCATACTGTAATAACTTGAAGTAAATAAGGAAGATTAAAAATCAATTACAAAAAAATTCAAAAAACTTTTTTTTTTTTAAACTCAATTCAGTTTTTCTTTTAAATTGGGAACAGTTTCTCATATTCTTGTTTCTGTAATATCGCAATATTTTATTGTAAAATTATTACTTTATGTAAAATTATTACTTTTTTGTCATATAAAATTCTGACTTTTATCACAATATTGCCAATTTTTTGGTTCTTGTAAAACTGACATTTTTTGAGTAAAAATTCAGATTATTATTATAATATTGCCAAAAATGTTAAAGTTTTCTCATAAAATCCTGACCTGTCGAGTAAAATTACGACTCTTTTCATAAAATTGTCAAAATGTTAAGCTTTTCTTGTAAAATTGCGACTGTTATCCAGTAAAATTCCAACTTTTATCATAATATTGCACAAATGTTCAGTTTCTCTTGTAAAATTCTGACTTGGATGAGTAAAATATACGACTTTTATTATAATACTGCCAAAATTCTCAGCTTTACTTGTGAAATTGTGACCATCTTCTTGTGAAATTCCAACTCATTTTTCACAACAAGCGTTTTTATGTGCATAGTATGTATATATTATTCATGTTGTAAATACACTTCTTTATATGTGCATAGTATGTATATATTATTCATGTTGTAAATACACTTCTTTATATATCTAGAACGGCTGGTCCTAAAGAGGGAGGCATTTTAAGGAGGTCTCAAGAAGGTAACAAATACAAGAATGTGTGTGTTTATGTGCCGCTGATGAAGGTGTGTGTGTGTGTGTGTGTGTGTGTGTGTGTGTGTGTGTGTGTGTGTGTGGCTGTGGAGGAGGTGTAGCGCTAAACCTCAGGAGCTGTGTTTAATATCGCTGGGAGAGAGCGAGGAGCTTAGCACGAGAGCCCCGGCTTCCCGCCAGATATGCACACACGCGCACACACACATCTCCACAGTATAATGAGATGTTGCGCGCGCACACACACACACACACACACACACACACACACACACACACACACACACACACACACACACACACACACACACACACACACACACACACACACACACACACACACACACACACATCTCCACAGTATAATGAGATGCTGCACACACACACACGCGCACACACACATCTCCACAGTATAATGAGATGTTGCGCGCGCACACACACACACACACACACACACACACACACACACACACACACACACACACACACACACACACACACACACACACACACACACACACACACACACACACACACACACATCTCCACAGTATAATGAGATGCTGCACACACACACACACACACACACACACATCTCCACAGTATAATGAGATGTTGCGCGCGCACACACACACACACACACACACACACACACACACACACACACACACACACACACACACACACACACACACACACACACACACACACACACACACACACGCACACACACACACACACACACACACAGCCCTCCTCCTCCTCCTCCTCCTCCTCCACCCTCCATCCTCTAATCTCCCTCTCTAGAATGCTTCCCCGCGCTCGCCTGCAATCAATGCATCACTCAGACATTTAACCCCTTGCGGCGCAGCCTCCGCTTACGCGCCACGCATACAAGCCGGCGCGCTCAGGCGCCGCGCGCCGGTCCAGGGGACACGCTCGGACAAGTGTGTGGTTTTTTTACGCTAATAAACAAAAAGACCTGAAAGGATAATTACTTTTCGTGTGTGTGTGTGTAGTATAGATCCCTAATAAATAACCTCTTTTTTGAGAAGCTCTTGAATATAAAAAAGTGAAGTGGGAAAAACAAGATCTTGTTTGCATCTGTTAATGTGATGGTCGTACGGCCCGCTTAGCGCGTGAGCTCGCGGCTAACAGTCCTAACGAGGAGGCGCGTGCAAAGCTGGTTAATTGAAGGGACTGTCATTTGTTACTGCCTCCCTGCACAGCAGCTGCTAACGCCGCAGCGTTCAAGTCCGCCAAGGAAACGTCCCCACTTTAAAAGCCAATGTGATGGAAATCAGCGAGTGTTTGTCGTGTTCGGAAAAAAAAGTCCCCCTCACACAAGACGGTTTGCCTTGTTTTTGTTTAGAGACACCAATTTAAAGGCCTACTGAAATGAATTTTTATTTATTCAAACGGGGATAGCAGATCCATTCTATGTGTCATACTTGATCATTTCGCGATATTGCCATAATTTTGCTGAAAGGATTTAGTAGAGAACATCGACGATAACATTTTTGGTCGCTGATAAAAAAGCCTTGCCTGTAGCGGAAGTAGCGTGACGTCACAGGTTGAAAGGCTCCTCACATCTGCACATTGTTTACACCAGCAGCGAGAGAGATTCGGACCGAGAAAGCGACGATTACCCCATTAATTTGAGCCAGGATGAAAGATTAATGGATGAGGAACGTGAGAGTGAAGGACTAGCGTGCAGTGCAGGACATATCTTTTTTCGCTCTGACCGTAACTTAGGTACAAGCTGGCTCATTGGATTCCACACTCTCTCCTTTTTCTATTGTGGATCACGGATTTGTATTTTAAACCACCTGGGATACTATATCCTCTTGAAAATGAGAGTCGAAAACGCGAAATGGACATTCACAGTGACTTTTATCTCCACGACAATACATCGGCGAAGCACTTTAGCTACGGAGCTAACGTGATAGCATCGTGCTTAACTGCAGATAGAAACAAAAGAAATAAGCCCCTGACTGGAAGGATAGACAGAAGATCAACAATACTATTAAACCATGGACATGTAACTACACGGTTAATGCTTTCCAGCCTGGTGAAGCTTAACAATGCTGTTGCTAAGGACGCCATTGAAGCTAACTTAGCTACGGGACCTCACAGAGCTATGCTAAAAACATTAGCTATCCACCTACGCCAGCCAGCCCTCATCTGCTCATCAACACCCGTGCTCACCTGCGTTCCAGCGATTGACAGAGCTACGATCCTGATCATCTATGCGGTCGGCGGCTAGCGTCGGATAGCGCGTCTGCTATCCAAGTCAAAGTCCTCCTGGTTGTGTTGCTGCAGCCAGCCGCTAATACACCGATCCCACCTACAACTTTCTTCTTTGCAGTCTTCATTGTTCATTAAACAAATTGCAAAAGATTCACCAACACAGATGTCCAGAATACTGTGGAATTATGAGATGAAGACAGAGCTTTTTGTATTGGATACAATGTGTCCCAATACTTCCGTTTCAACCATTGACGTCACGCGCATACGTCATCATACATAGACCTTTTCAAGGGGAAGTTTCGCGGGAAATTTAAAATGTCACTTTCTAAGTTAACCCGGCCGTATTGGCATGTGTTGCAATGTTAAGATGTCATCATTGATATATAAACTATCAGACTGCGTGGTCGCTAGTAGTGGCTTTCAGTAGGTCTTTAAAAGCCGATGTGATGGAAATCAGCGAGTGTTTGTCGTGTTCGAAAAAAAAAAAGTCCCCCTCACACAAGACGGTTTGCCTTGTTTTTATTTAGAGACACCAATTTAAACAGAAAGAGAACACTGTAATGTACATGCCGAGCCAGCAGGTGGCAATGTATTCCATCATCATTGCTTACAATGTTTTTCAAAAACTTCACATTTTTCTAAACGGTTTTAGTTGTCATTTTAAAATAAGTTAAAAGCCTTGCGCAAAAGAAACAACTTTGGGATGACTTTATCCGCATAGATCAGTACACCAGGTGGGAACTATTGGTAGTGCCTTCCACAAAGAACCAGTGAAGACGGGACACTGTCACATGACATTCAATGGCAACTCCCCTATTTGATGTTGGTGCTTGCCAGTGACAGCTCCATGGCAAAAAGGCACAACATTTGTGGCTCTAACTTGCTGTGTTAAAAAAGGGGCTTGCAAGTTGTAACAACACAACAGCCGTCTGTTCAATTGAATAGAAGTTGAAAAGGATTTGCAAATTATTGTAATTTGTTTTTATTTACGATTGGTTGCTATGTAGAACGTGCCAACTTCACTATAAGTGCCGTTCCGTCTTCTAGCCGTACATAGCGTTGCTAGACGTATAGATTCTTCATTCATCATTCCAAGCAACGTTTCTAAGTTTCACAGTAGAACTAAAACAATTCTTACTTATTAAACTGTCCCATTTCTGATGTCTGTAGGAGGGTTTTCATGCTTATTGCTATCGTCTGTGCTATCATAATGTAATGAAGCTAGTCGTTAGCATGAGCTAATATGCTAACACGTTTACGAGTGTCTGTGTTAGTATTATTGACTTATGGTGGCATTCTTTTCGTATTGTTTCAGTTTCTCAAATTCCTCAGTAAATTCGGCAAAACGTCACCATGGAGTTATTGAGTCTGTTTGGCTGATTGGAGAGCTAGCTTGCGCGGCTAGTGGCTCCATGACCATGACTTCTGTTTTGTTTGAACATCTGTTTGGAAACAACAAGGGTATCTAAATAAAAAATGTCAAAAATATTTCTGTGTCAATACGTAATTTCACAACATATATACTGTAAATCACGGACTATAAACCGCTACTTTTTACACTTTGAACCCTGTGGCTTATAAAACGATGCGGCTAATTAATGTTTTTTTCCTCAGATAACAGCGACAATAAAAATAGTTTTAAAAAAAAAACCAACAACGAGCAAATACACCTAGAAAGTATTTTGTTTGGTTTGTGCTGTGCCGCCATCTTCTGGACAGGTTCCCTCACTGCAGGTGTCCTTCCATTTAAGGGTAATGCTGCTTTTGAGTACCGTTCATCTTCCAGCCGTGCAGAACATTTCTGCTCCTATAGATTCTTCATTCATCACTCCAGGCAACGGTTGTAAGTTTTACAATATAACTAAAACTGTTTGTACTTACTAAACCGTCCCATGTCTGAAGAAGTGTTTTCCCGCATATTTGGATGTGCTATCTTAATGTAATGACACTAGCGTTGTTAGCATGAGCTAATATGCTAAGACATTTACGAGTGTCCATGTTGGTATTATTAACTCACAATGGCATTCATTTTGTATTGTTTCAATTTCACAAAATTCCTCAGTAAATTCCCCAAAACGTCAGCGTGGAGTTATTGAGTCTGTTTAGCTGATTGGAGAGCTAGCTTGCGCGGCTAATGGGTCCATGACCATGGCTTCTGTTTTGTTTGATCAGCCGTTTTACTGACACCGTTTGGGAACAATTAAGATATATAAATAAACATCTACAAAATCTTTGCGTAAATTACTCATTTCACAACGTATATAACTGCGGCTCAGTCTGGTGGAAACTTGTTTTTTTTAATGGGTGCGGCTTATATACCAATGCGCTCTAGAGTCCATAAAATAGGGCAAAAATAATGGCTTAGATTCATATAGCCCTTTTTTGTAGGCCCAGCTGCCCTGTGGTAGACTGACAGAAAGATGGCTGCCATC
>NC_084740.1:76998299-77000799 GCF_033978785.1 Entelurus aequoreus
GTGTGACTATCAGTGGTACTTTAACTTGATCTTTAAATGAAGCAGTTTTAATCATTAAAAAACCAGTAAATGAAGTAAAAATAGAAATGCTACATTAGCATTGCTTGTATTCCGACATGTGACTTCTAGTTTGCTCCACCAAACTAAGATGGCACTAACTGAGTACAGAGGAGGCTTAAATCTTCCTGCAAAAAGCAGATACGAGCAACAAATCTAACTATGTAGTGGAATAGATTCCTATACTTGATCAATATAAGATCTGTGGGGTGATATAAAGGATGATACGTCGGTCGTGTTCCAGACATATTGATGGCTGCAGACGCCATTCTACACAACAAAACAGATGAAAACTTGGAAAAGCATGGAAGTCTACCTTCTTTCAAGACTGCCGGATAAATAGACATACTTTTTGCTCGGGTAAGGTTGCATTTTATGATTTAACTTTGCATCTACAGCCATGTTTGTTGTTGTAGCAGGCGTCGTTTACAAGTAGAGTGTATTTCCCCGTCTTTATCAAAATATAACTATAGATGTCAACATTGTGTACGTGCTGAAAGATTCATTTAGGATTGTTTATCAAAATATAACTATAGATGTCAACATTGTGTACGTGCTGAAAGATTCATTTATGATTGTTTATCAAAATATAACTATAGATGTCAACATTGTGTATGTGCTGAAAGATTCATTTATGATTGTTTATCAAAATATAACTATAGATGTCAACATTGTGTACGTGCTGAAAGATTCATTTATGATTGTTTATCAAAATATAACTATAGATGTCAACATTGTGTATGTGCTGAAAGATTCATTTATGATTGTTTATCAAAATATAACTATAGATGTCAACATTGTGTACGTGCTGAAAGATTCATTTATGATTGTTTATCAAAATATAACTATAGATGTCAACATTGTGTACGTGCTGAAAGATTCATTTAGGATTGTTTATCAAAATATAACTATAGATGTCAACATTATGTACGTGCTGAAAGATTCATTTATGATTGTTTATCAAAATATAACTATAGATGTCAACATTGTGTATGTGCTGAAAGATTCATTTATGATTGTTTATCAAAATATAACTATAGATGTCAACATTGTGTACGTGCTGAAAGATTCATTTAGGATTGTTTATCAAAATATAACTATAGATGTCAACATTGTGTACGTGCTGAAAGATTCATTTATGATTGTTTATCAAAATATAACTATAGATGTCAACATTGTGTACGTGCTGAAAGATTCATTTATGATTGTTTATCAAAATATAACTATAGATGTCAACATTGTGTATGTGCTGAAAGATTCATTTATGATTGTTTATCAAAATATAACTATAGATGTCAACATTGTGTACGTGCTGAAAGATTCATTTATGATTGTTTATCAAAATATAACTATAGATGTCAACATTGTGTACGTGCTGAAAGATTCATTTATGATTGTTTATCAAAATATAACTATAGATGTCAACATTGTGTACGTGCTGAAAGATTCATTTATGATTGTTTATCAAAATATAACTATAGATGTCAACATTGTGTATGTGCTGAAAGATTCATTTAGGATTGTTTATCAAAATATAACTATAGATGTCAACATTGTGTACGTGCTGAAAGATTCATTTATGATTGTTTATCAAAATATAACTATAGATGTCAACATTGTGTACATGCTGAAAGATTCATTTATGATTGTTTATCAAAATATAACTATAGATGTCAACATTGTGTATGTGCTGAAAGATTCATTTAGGATTGTTTATCAAAATATAACTATAGATGTCAACATTGTGTACGTGCTGAAAGATTCATTTAGGATTGTTTATCAAAATATAACTATAGATGTCAACATTGTGTACGTGCTGAAAGATTCATTTAGGATTGTTTATCAAAATATAACTATAGATGTCAACATTGTGTTGACATCTATAGTTATATTTTGATAAACAATTGTGTGTAAAGATTCATTTAGGATTGTTGCCTTTGGTAAAAACTGAACTCTTTTAGGTTTTGCTCACATTTGCTCTTATTTATTTAGACACGCTGAGTTGGTGCTTTTCCACACACTTGTAGCAAACATGTGTTTAATACAAATAATATCAAAATAATACTTTGATGGGAAATAATAAATGTCAAGTATATCAAACAAAGCTTAACGAAGTGATCACTGCAAACTGATGCATTCTTAAACTCTCCTTGGACTGGAGTTTGTGCTGCTTTTCTCCTCCTCCTTTTATAAAACGCTTCCTACCTTTTTAATTACCTATCCATGAAATCTGAAGAAAGTTGATCCTTTTTGCGATCTGAACAAGTCGTACAGTTGAAAACAGCCCAAGCGTAGGGCATGTTGTCTTGGAGAAAGACGGAATGGCGCCTAGTACCCATTGAGAAGAGAGGCAGCAGTATTCAGTGAGCCGGACATAATAATAACCAATAATAACTAGTATTGGCTACTAGATGAGACCAAACCAATTAGAGTGGACTGTTTA
>NC_084740.1:77005799-77038299 GCF_033978785.1 Entelurus aequoreus
GTATAAGTGTGTGTATGTGTGTGTGTGTGTGCCCTCTGTGGAATTCCATGTGGAAGCAGCTGTCAGGCTGAGGAGGAGAGCGGCGCGGGCGGAAAACAACTAGCCTCCCCCCCGCGCTTTCCCCCCTACCCCATCTTTTGAACTTCACACGCTCGACCGTGGCTGCCACATTCCTCGCCGCGCTAGCAAGCGAGGGAGGGAGTGGTGGTGTGTGTGTGTGTGTGTGTGTGTGTGTGTGTGTGAGCGCGGCCTCGTGCTCAGCGCTGCTGTATAATTGCTCCGGGGTTTTGTTATGTCAGGAATGCTCACCGACACGCACCCTTTGCACACGTCGACGCGCCACAACGGGGCAGACGAGGCGCGCTTGACAATTAACCGCCGAGACGAGGCGGGGAAGGCGGCGGGTGGGTGTTGAAGCGCCAGTCGCCCTCTAAACATTGTAAACGTGCTTGGGTCTGGTCCCAGCTGCACAATGACAGACTCACCCTGTCGTCCTCGGCTGCTCCCAGATCAGCCGGAAAACGCTGGCCAAGGCTGCTGGGGGCGCCCTCTTTCCTCCTCTCCCGCTCCCGCTGGCTGGTGTGTTTGGTCTTGCACGGCCGCTTGCCCTTGGGCTTGTCCGCGTCGCTATGGCGACGCAGCTTGAGGAGAGGCGCGCCTCCCAGCGAGGGCTCGGCGGACGGAGAGGGAGGGCCGTGCCGAGGCTCCTTCAGGCCACAGTCACCTGAGAAGGGGCCCGGCGGGTGCGCTCTGTCCTTCAGATGGTCGCCAGGGTGAAGGGGAGGCGTAGCAACTCCTGCGGGAGGGAGAGAGAGAGAGGGGAGGGGAGGGGTGAGTGTGTGTGCGGAAAGGCAATGCAAGGCCATCTCTCACCCCTCTGTTGGTTTATTAATGAGCGCAGAGAGCTTGTCTGGGAGCGCCGCATGCCTGCTCCATCAGGAAGAAAATAGTGGCTCACGTAAACACGGCCGCCTATGGAGACTGCAGCAAGGATGGCGCATCGTCTCCAAACAAACAACATTTCGCAGCGCTGAAAACCCTTGAAAAGCACAAGGTCAAAGCACTATTTAAGGGCTTAATGGAAATACGTTTCCACTGGAGGATCATCACGAAGCATTCCGCATGGGGTCTGATTGGTGTAACGCTACGATCTTCAGAATAAACACGCCGCTAAATCATGAGGCTTGGCTACGCAGTAGCGAGGGGAGGAAAGCGGAACTCTATGGCCTCATTCTGCACTCAGGCCATTATTAAGAAGCTCCCGGCCCCCCAAGTGACCCGTACTACTGCTGCAACCCCCAATCATGTGACTCCAGACAAGCCCTGGAACACTTTGCTGCTGGTCATCCAGTCACGCTCCAATTTGGCATTCAGGAGAGAATGGGCGGCCAGGATTCGCTAGGCTAGGCTAGGCTCAACGACATATGGGAGGAAGTAAGCTTTTACTAAAGAAATGAAGCCTAAAATGCCCCAGCGTACATTGCAAAGCTTCTTTCAAGTGATGCCACAAGTAGCTTGAGCGTGCTTTGCATCAATGCATCATCGTTTCAAAGCCATTGGAGTGAAAATGGAAGACAATTTCCGGTTCTCTCCCCTTTGAAGCTGAAACAGCTTCTACTGAACGATTTTATAGAGCTATACTTTTCTTTCTACCCATTAAGGAGGTCAGAGGTTACCAAAGTAAATCTGGATCAGTCAATTCTTCCATCCAAAACTTAGCCAAGCATGCACTTTATAGCCCCAGTGTTGTGCAGAAGGAAGAAAAAGGGACTTCCCTCAACTGTTTTGGCACTGTGGAGTCCAAAATGAGGAATTAAAGATCCCCCATGACGCAAAAAAGTTGAGGTTGTTCGAACAGTAATTTGCTCCACTTTTGAGGGAAAAGGCGCTTGAACGCTAGTTGTTGAAGTAGCGGCTTTTTAGGACGACGTCCAGAACCTGAAACCCTCTTATTTGTGGACATAAACCCTTGCTAAAACTCCACCATAGCTTTGTTAACATTTTTTTTTTTTAAAAGGCTTCACGACACATCTTAAATTAAAGCGCTATCAACTGTCTATCAGTCAGCGACAGATGTTGGAGCTGTAAGTTTGATCATTTTGTTTTTCTTTCGTGAATAGACTTGACATTGCTGTTAAAATGTGAGTGTAATGTTAGCACTGTAGCTAACATAGCTATGCTAGTGTTGCCAATGTTTGTGTACTTCTGTCCATCTTCCTCACATTGTACATGTGACATATGTTATGTTGGAGCGTTACAGTCTATATGTAAAAAGAATACATTGAAAAAAGTGGAACAAATGAATAATGACGCTTCTTGGACAGGAGTGGACAAAGCCCTCATTGGCATTAAAGTACCAGTAGAATGAAATCAAGTTGCCTCTATATTGAAGCGATTATCATATACTGTATATATCGGATTTATGACACCACAAGACTTAGAAAGTTGGCGAATAGATAGATATGAGGCGGGGCGGCATGGCGTAGTGGGTAGAGCGGCCTTGCCAGAAACCTGAGGGTTGCAGGTTCGCTCCCCGCCTCTTACCATCCAAAAATCGCTGCCGTTGTGTCCTTGGGCAGGACACTTCACCCTTGCCCCCGGTGCCGCTCACACCGGAGAATGAATGATGAATGAATGAGTTGTAAAAATGAATGATGGGTTCTCACTTCTCTGTGAAGCGCTTTGAGTGTCTAGAAAAGCGCTATATAAATCTAATCCATTATTATTATTATTATGATCAAAATACATCAATCTCAAGGAGACTCCTAAGCCATTTGGAGAGATAATGAGGAACCCAGTAAAGTGGTCATGTGACATTGCATTAGGAACCGCAGATCTCTTCCCCGTCAACAACAATGCGAATGGAGCAGACTTTGTGAGAGCCAACAGCTATTACTTTGGGAAAATCATGATCCAGGACCTTATATTTTGGAGCCCGAACACAAAGAGGACAAGCAATACATTTTAAAAGACTGCAGCTTTATTGAAACACTAGCATCAACAGCATTGCTAGGTGCTAAACATACAAATTAACCATTTTAAAACAAACATTTACTGTAATATTTCCACTATCGGTAGGATGCCGATCGACGCGACGCTCATATAATCCCGTTTGCAAACCTCACCAAGGTTTAAAAAAAAAGCTCCTGCAGGAAGCGTCTTTTTGTGTCGTTTTCGCCATCTCTCGCGATGTGAAGTCCACCAGACTGTCAGACCAGGGCCACATATGTCTACTACCGGGTGAAAGACGCATGGATTATAATCTACAATTTACTTTTGGCACATTTGCGACAAATCAGAAGCAGCTGTCGGTTCAGTGTGTCAACAATAGCAGCGTAAGCTAGCATTAGCTCACTGCTATACACGTGCCGCTAAAATAGTCTGTGTGCGTTGACTCTTATAATACCAATATCACTCATATTTGGTTCAATATCACTCATATTTGGTTCATTTCCAGGTCACGTCAAGTAAATGGCGCTTTCTGGATGTTTTTAGAGAGGGTATAATGAGCGCAAAAGAGGGCTCTCCATCTGTTGACTCAATTGTTAGCTATTTATTTACCATTTCAAATGTTGTCTTACATAAGGATTGTGAATGATAAACAGCACATCTCTTTCCAATATTTCTAGTTTGGCTGATCCAATGACATGGTCAGAGTGCAGAAGTGTTATTGCCGTGATAATCTCCGAAAATAGTGGAAGGTATTCGCAGCAAAATATTCAAAATGGCTGACTGAATTTGTGGCATTTAGTGATTTTTAAACAGTGTTTTCACATACTTTGCGAGTTGTAAATACAATTGAATATGGTTTAATAGACACAATGAAACAAGCATATGAAGTCAACTTGTATTTCCACTCTACTGCTTCAAACCCCAAAAGCAGTGAAGTTGTCACGTTGTGTAAATGCTAAATAAAAAGAGAATACAACAAATCCTTTTCAACTTATATTCAATTGAATAGACTGCAAAGACAAGATACTTAACGTTCAAACTGGAAAACTGTTATTTTTTTCATCTATGAGTTAATTTGGAATTTGATGCCTGCAACATGCTTCAAAAAAGCTGGCACAAGTGGCAAAAAAGATTGAGAAAGTTGAAGAATGCTCATCAAACACTTATTTGACTTTGTGAACAAATGCGTGAGCAAATTGTCAAACAGTTTAAGAACAACATTTCTCAACCAGCTATTGAAGGGATTACACCATCTACGCTCCGTAATATCATTAAAAGGTTCAGAGTGTCTGGAGAAATCACTGCACGTAAGCCATGATATTACGGACCTTTGATCCCTGAGGCGGTACTGCATCAAAAAGCCACATCAGTGTGTAAAGGATATCACCACATGGGCTCAGGAACACTTCAGAAAACCACTGTCAGTAACTACAGTTGGTCGCTACATCTGTAAGTGCAAGTTCAAACTCTACTATGCAAAGTAAAAGCCAGAAATGCTGCTGGCTTTGCTGGGCAGTCATCTAAGATGGACTGATGCAAAGTGGAAAAGTGTTCTGTGGTCTGACTAGTACACATTCAAATTGTTTTTGGAAACTGTGGACCAAACCATCTGGTTTGTTCTAGGCGCAATGTTGAAAAGGCAGCATGTGTGATGGTATGGGGGTGTATTAGTGGTCAAGACATGTTCTAGGGTGAAAGTGTAGAAGTCAGCATGTGTGATGGTATGGGGGTGTATTAGTGGTCAAGACATGTTCTAGGGTGAAAGTGTAAAAGGCAGCATGTGTGATGGTATGGGGGTGTATTAGTGGTCAAGACATGTTCTAGGGTGAAAGTGTAAAAGGCAGCATGTGTGATGGTATGGGGGTGTATTAGTGGTCAAGACATGTTCTAGGGTGAAAGTGTAAAAGGCAGCATGTGTGATGGTATGGGGGTGTATTAGTGGCCAAGACATGTTCTAGGGTGAAAGTGTAAAAGGCAGCATGTGTGATGGTATGGGGGTGTATTAGTGGTCAAGACATGTTCTAGGGTGAAAGTGTAGAAGTCAGCATGTGTGATGGTATGGGGGTGTATTAGTGGTCAAGACATGTTCTAGGGTGAAAGTGTAAAAGGCAGCATGTGTGATGGTATGGGGGTGCATTAGTGGTCAAGACATGTTCTAGGGTGAAAGTGTAAAAGTCAGCATGTGTGATGGTATGGGGGTGTATTAGTGGCCAAGACATGGGTAACTTACACATCTGTGAAGGCACCATTAGTGCTGAAAGGTACATACAGCTTTTGGAGCAACATATGTTGTTATCATGGACGCCCCTGCTTATTTCAGCAAGACAATGCCAAGCCAGGTGTTACAACAGCGTGGCTTCATAGTAAAAGAGTGCGGGTACTAGACTGGCCTGCCTGTAGTCCAGACATTGAAAATGTGTGGCGCATTATGAAGCCTGGGTTATGACAGGCGTGTTCCCAGTTGTGCTTGCTAAAACCACTTTTTAAAAGGTCGACATTGTGTGCAAAACACTTCCAATGCACTATTGTGGCACCTCAGAGAATTATTCCAAATAGTTGAAAAATATTATTTTTAAGGCATAGAATTGGTTAATTCTTTGAAGAAGTGTGTCAATACTTTTGTCCACATAAAAGCAGGCTGCAGAACAAAGAACAAACTGCCTGACAGACGCCAGTGAATGGGGGGGGGGGGGGGGGGGGGGGGGGGGGGGTAAAAAATCATTACATTGCTGTTGCCAGGGTGACGTTATCTGAAAAGGTGAAAGCAGGAGAAAATAAATATATAATAATGAAAAAGAAAATCAGTGGCCAATCAAGGCCTGTGGTTTCTGCCGGGAACATAAAACCCAAATCTTCTCTGATTTATTCACTTTCTTTCATCTCCCTCCTGCTCTTTTATTTTCCTCCTCGCCGCTTCGTCCCTGCGCTTCAGTCTGGGCACACGAAGAAGGCAGCGCATGCTTTTAAGAAGTCCAACCCCCATCAATCCATCCCACTGCCTCCGTCACACATGCGCACGCTCGCTCGCCTTTCCCCTGCGACCCTGCGGTCTTGAGGGGCGTGGGGGGTAAGATGCGCCATTAGTCCCACTACACCTGCCCACGCACATCTCCAGCAGACACTTCCCTCGTGCCAGCTTTCATCGCTCTCACGGAGCACGCTGATAGAAAAAAAAGAAATCTAAAAAAGAAAATCACAAGGGGGGGGGGGGGCGGCATTTTTTAGATTTTTATCCCTCCCGCCCGCCCACCCCCCGAGTCTTGTCTCTGATTTCTGCAGCCTTTGGCAGGAGGAAGTATCCTCTACCTCATTTCCTCCGCCCGCTCCCAAAAAAGGCTCCAGGGAAATCCCCCTAAAGACAGACGGCTCAACAAGAAAGCAAAAGCCAAAGATAGATTTCCGTTACCCTGGCTGAACTCGGAGCGACACACACACACACACACGCACACACGCACACACACACACACGCACGCACGCACACACGCACGCACGCACGCACACACACACACACACACACACACACGCACACAAACGCACACACAAACGCACGCACGCACGCACGCTCGCACGCACGCACGCACGCACGCACGCACGTACGCACGCACGCACACATCGTGGCGGTGCTGCTCGCTCCCTCACTCACCGTTGAGCAGCCACTTCCTGTTGACGTCAGCTCTCTGTTCCGCCACTCGCTCGTCACGCCGGGCCAGGCCGAGCTGTCGCGCCTGAGGCCAAGGGCGCTCCTGCTTGATGAGGGGGAGATCGGGCAAAGGGGCGCCGCCCTGGGTGGGCTTGCTGAGGCGCAGACCCTTGAGCTCGATGCAGACTTTCAGCTTCCGCACGTCGTCGTCGTCGTCGTCATCATCGGGACTGGTCTGCTCGTCTGCAGACCATCAATGTTTTCACGTCAAAGTTTGGACATATTTGACCCACTACCGCCCCCTCAAGACCAGGCGCGGCACCGAAACCCGGATCCATAATAGTGCCGGTGCAGATTTCCACAATAGTAAAAGAAGTAGCTATCGGTGATAAATGAACGCAGACTCATGCACCTGCTCGCTGATGATGTTGTACAAGAAACATTCAAACAACTTTAATAATCCCTCAAGGGATGTCGTAAGTAATGTAGCTTCACACACTCTGGTTCTACTTTATTGCCCACTTTAAAGCGCCAACAGCAGCCCTCATAGCACCGCGGTGCTAGCCTAGCCAACAAAGCACTTCCTCGTTATGCACCAATAACGGTTATGACGAGCGAGGTTGCATTCAGGAACACCCGTAATTTTGAGCATCAACATTACAACTCAAGTAAAGTTGTTTTTTGCCCGTTGTCAATGGATTGTTGCAATATTCATAACAATTTGTTGTGGATTTTGTTACTTAGTTGTCATATCATTTCTGCCACTAAAGTATTTAAATATGTTCAACATGAATGTCACAAAATTCCATAGAAATAAAAAAGCATTCTTTAGTTTTTTTATTTCCAAAAATGTGCATGTTTTGCATTTTTTAGGTGCCAGTTTGGGCACTGGCACAGTTTTTGAAGTACTAATTTGGTACTACTGTCGGTTAAAATGTACACAACAGCCATCATTACTTAAGGCTACGTTCACACTTGCCATGTTTGATTTGGTGAAAGTGAACTGGTTTGGTCAAGTATGAACGCGATCATCCCAACCCTGGTTCACCAAACAAGGAGACCAAAATAGGCTTCTAAGTGAATTGTGGTTTGGTTTAGTTTATACAAAATCTAAGTTGGTAAAAGTAACAAAATAGGTTACTTATTTAACCAAGCAGATGACAATTTTGGTTTGGAATATTTGAGTCACGTCACAAAATGTCATGAAATCTCTTAAAAAGTATATTTTATAAGCTTTTTTGTGAAACTGAAGATGGTAGATACAACATAAGATACATATTCACACGAGTCGACAACAGTTGGTTTGGAATATTTGACTTGTCATGAAATCTCATATAAAGTCATTTTGATAGATTTTTGTGAAACCTAAGATGGTAGATACAAAATAAGCTACATATTCACACCAGCAGATGACAGACTGGTTTGGATCATTTGATTTAAGGCACAAAACATGTCAAGAAATCCCTTTAAAAGTACATTCTAGAAGCTTTTTTGTTGAATCTTGGCCGGTGATACAAAATAAGCTAACTAGCAGATAACAATTTGGTTTGGGATATTTCAGTCACATTACGAAACATGTCATGAAATGTTTTTAAAAGTCAATTTTAGAAGCTTTTTGGTGAAATCTTGGCTGGTAGATGAAACTAAGCTACGTATTTAAACTAGCAGACGGCATTTTGGTTAGGAATATTTAAGTTATGACAGGAAATATGTCATGAGATCTCTTTAAAAGCATATTTTAGAAGCTTTTTTGTGAAATCTTGGCTGGTAGCTACAACTAAATATAAAAATAAGCAACGTATAAAACCTAGCAGACAATTTTGGTTAACAATATTTGAGTTACGTCACAAAATGTTGTGTAAATTCTTTTAAAGTATATTTTAGAGTTGGTAAATACAACAAAATAAGCTATGTCCTTAACATAGCAGACAACATTTTGTTTTAAATATTTGAGTCACGTGACAAAATATGCCATGAAATCACCTTAAAAGTACATTTTATAAGTTATTTTCGGTGAAATCTTGGCTGGTAGATGCAACTAAGTATCATAACAAGCTACGTATCTAAACTAAATGGTTTAGAATAATTGACTTACGTCACATAATGTTGTGTAATCGCTTTAAAAGTATATTTTAGAAGTTGGTAAATACAACTAAATATAAAAAAAGCTAAGTACTTAACAGAGCAAACAACATTTTGGTTTTAAATGTTTGAGTCACGTCACGAAATATGTCACAAAATCTCTTTTAAAGTACATTTTAAAAGCTTATTTGTGAAGTCTTGGCTGGTAGATGCAACTAAAAATCTGAATAAGCTATATATTTAACCTGGCAGACCATATTTTGGTCTAGAATGGTTATGACACGAAAGGAAAAATGTCATGAAATCTCTTTAAAGTACCATTTTAGAAGTTTGTTTGTGAAATCTAAGATGGTAGATAGAAGAGAAGCTAGGCTTTCACACTTTGGTTTGGAATATTTAACTTACGTCACGATATATGTCATGAAATCTCATTTAAAGTAATTTTGGAGGCTTTTTTGTGAATCTAGGCTGGTAGATAATAAAATATCCAACTAAGCTACGTTTTTAGCCAAGCAGATTTTGGTTTGGAATATTTGAGTTATGTCACAAAATGGCATGAAATCCCATTCCATTTATATTTTACAAGCTTTTTGTTAAATGTAGGATGGTCAATACAACAAAAGATGAAAATGGGTTACGTATTTAACCTGACAGATGGCCTTTTGGTTCGGAATAATTGATTTTTGTCACAAAATACCTCATGAAATCTCTGAAAGTATATTTTAGAATTTGGTTTGGAATTTTGGAGTTTTGTTCTGATAGGCAGCCCAATCAAGTCCTAACATTATGCATATGTTCCTTTGACAAACATACCAGCTACCAAGTGCATGTACCTTTTTTGTCCCTTACATTTTTGTTCTGGACCATACTACTGGGGTGCATGCAGCCTAAAAGACAAAGATGTGCAAAAAAAAAAAAGGAGAAGTGAAAGAAAATGGGAGAATGAAAGCAGAAATATTCACACGGGACGAGTGTTTGACTTTTTGCCGGGGGTGAGCAAGTGTGGTGCCGGGAGAGAGAAAGAAAAAGAAGGAGACCCAAACAGATGAGTGGAGATGAAAAGAGAAGAAAAGAGCAGCTTTGAAAAAGGGGGGGGGTGTAGGGGAGGTGGTAGGATAAGCGCCGCAGAGGAACGGCGTTGAAAGGAGAGAGAGAGAGAGAGAGAGAGAGAGAGAGAACAGCCGTCCTCTCTTTCTCGCTCGGCCTCAAAGACAGGATTAAACAGTCGGCGGCGCTGGCTGGCGTACAGAGAGAATGACGGGGCAGGGCTAGAAGGAGGGAGGGCGGCGAGGGTGGGGGACTTCTTTCCAATTCGTGTCACTTTTACGACGGAATTGATTTTTGAGCGTGGTTTCAAGAACAACAAGGGGAGATGTGAAGAAAAATGAAGCACAGCGGGGGGGGGGGGGGGGTGTGCCACGCAAGACTCACCGGCAGACATCTTGGCTCTTTTCAGAGGGTGGGACAGCCGCTCTCCATCCTCATGCTCCGCCTCCTGCTCCACCTTGGGAATGTGCAGGCGCTTCCTACCGAAGTCATGACCGAGCGCCGCCTCCTCGGCAGACTCCCTGGTGGCCGCCGCCAAGGTGGGGGGGCCCAATTCAGCGCTTTCGCTAAACTCTGCCAGGCTTTGAGCGATGCACCTCTGGAGGACCGGGACACGGTTGTTGGGGTACGCCGGTGGAAGCCCTGGGAGCAAAGCAGGACAAATGCCAGGTCCATTATTACAAGTTCCAGATGACAGGTCCATTATTACAAGTTCCAGATGCCAGGTCCATTATTAGGCACATTGGACAAGCTCTTGCATTTGTTTGCTATGAGAGAAGGGCTCTCAAACACTTTGGCAATTGCGGTTTGGACGCCATGAAGGAAAACTAGATGTACTGTACACGCCCACCACTTCAGCTTTAGGAAAAAGCAGGCTTCACTACACGTCTTAAAATAAAACTCAGCAGCACATGTTTGGCATTTGTAGAGAGTCCAGAGTTAGAGTGTTGATGTAAAAGTAGACAGACTGTGAGAGCTTCCTGAAAGCACTTTTTGACTGTCTAGATTCTATCGTCAAGGTTGGATTTTGAGCAACACGCTTCTGAGACGGAGAAAAACAGTATCATATGGCACCTTTAAGCCACGGAAGATGAAAGAAAGCACAGGAACAACGGGTGGTGTCGTCAACCAGAAGACGCTAGTTAAGAAGCAGGCAGCTTTTATTCCGCTTTAAAGACGGGCAGTAAAACTTTGATGGGCTAAAGACTTTTTAATCTGATGCGAGCCGAGCCAGCGGCTTGATGGTTTGCTGCCGACACTTCCTCCCGGGAAGACAACATCCTGTGTGCTTTCACCCCCCCCCTCTGCGTCTTACCGCCGTCCTCCCCCACGGCATGACCGCACCACGCCCTTCTCACATAGAGCGTGACTCTACCACCCCACCCCCTCTTCCCAGATTCCCCGTCCATGCCATAATTAGGCTCACACGTCAGCCGCGTCCTCGCTCCAACACACAGCTGGGCTCCTCGCCAAGCCCCCCCCCCCCCCCTCCTTCCCTCTGTTGCACTCCCCCCTCCTGCACTCTCTCCGCTTTCACTCTCCTCATCCTTCCTCATCTCCCTGCGCAGATAAGCACAAAAGGCTTCTTGAAAATAGCCCCCGCCGCCATCCCTCGCACGCTCGCAAGCTTGTGCAAGAGCGTCTGCACCGAGTGTCTTTTTTTAGAGTGACCCGGTCTCCCTCGCCACAGTCTTTGCTGCAAGTGCACGCATTGTTTATGAGTGTGTTGCCCTCTCAGAGTCCTCATTTATATCATGCTGTGTGTGCAGGCCTGGCCCTAACCAATCTGGCGCCCTAGGCAAGATTTTAGGTGGCGCCCCCCCACATCGGCAGTGAAGTGTATATCACAAGAAACCGAATAGCTTTGTCTTTAACCTTTTTTTTTTTACTTAAAGAAAGCAAATTAACATATTATATGAGAATGTTATCTTATGATTAACTTTAACCGAATCACAGCAGTGCTCAAATTAAAAAACAGCATTCCCTCTCATGTGATATTGCTTAATTAACATTAATGATGTGCACTTTAACAACTAGGCTTACAACTATACCTAATATATAAAGGGGTGGAAAAGTGACTATTACCTGCAGGGCAAACATTAGCTAACCAGAAGGCAGTAACAATGTCAACAAAAAACACCTGCTTAAAGTGAAGTGAAGTGAAGTGAATTACATTTATATAGCGCTTTTTCTCAAGTGACTCAAAGCGCTTTACATAGTGAAACCCAATATCTAAGTTACATTCAAATCAGTGTGGGTGGCACTGGGAGCAGGTGGGTAAAGTGTCTTGCCCAAGGACACAACGGCAGTGACTAGGATGGCGGAAGCGGGGATCGAACCTGCAACCCTCAAGTTGCTGGCACGGCCGCTCTACCAACCGAGCTATACCTACCCTATCTAATACAAATGTCCCTGAGGAATGTAAGGTGGGAGTACCGTAATTACCTAACGTTACATTATTATTTTCCATAACAATTTAGCCCCCTCCACAATATTAACCCGACGTTAAAACAGAACTAGCTATTTATTGATTAGCAATTGCTGAATCATGTAGCATTAGCTTAATGCTAAAAAGCCAGGTTACTATCACATTCTGTAACAGACAAATAATTTCATGTAGGCTAACGTTACCTACCTGCTACCTCTGTCTTTTTCTCGTTTCTCCTCCTCTTCTTTTCTATTTTTTCTTCCCTGGGCACCTGACAGTTTTGGCCGTTTTGACATCTTGTGTTGATTTTTTGATGTGTTAAGAGTCATGATGCGGGAAGGGAGGGGGCGCACCGTGCGGGGGGATGGGCGTAATGTTGTAACAAATAATATTTCTATTAAATAGGCTTTACTTTGCATTTTAATTAACATGGGATTATTTTTTGTATTTAGAAATAATAGTACCAACTTTTTTTTTTTCTTTTTCTCCAACATTTGTGGCACTGGCTTGGCGCCCCCTGATGGACGGCGCCCTTAGCATTTGCCTATACGGCCTATGCCACGGGCCGGCCCTGTGTGTGTGTGAGTGTGTGTGTGTGTGTGTGTGTGTGAGTGTGTGTGTGTGTGTGTGTGTGTGTGTGTGTGATGAACAGTGGGTGTGAAAATGGCAACTCTAAAAATACATTTAAAAAATGTCCTTCGCACCCCAAATATTTCCCAAAGTAAACCATCGAAAAGGTTATTTTCAGTCCACGTGGACTTTTGGACTTGCAGCCTTCTATTGTTGAATTGTATATTTATTTGTCCAGCAGACGGCGCTATTTTTTCCTATTGAAAGCATGCAGCAAAATTTCACAAAGTTGACCACTTTCTGCAAAGGGGCCTTGCTACTAAATGGTTAGTTGTGTGTTGCTCACCCTAAAATGACAAAACAACAACAAAAAATGTCCTTTTGGGAACCAATGAAAATGCACATTTTCAGTCCAAATGTACCAATCAAAGGGGTCATATGATGATTTTCTCCCTATATTAAAAACACTTCTTTGTGTTGCCTATATTTTGTTGTACAGGCCCTCTTTAAGCCGCTTTCTGACTGTCTTTTCAGAATGTGTCCTTTTGTCTCCACTCCGTCAGCCGTCTTGTAGTTTTTAGCACTTCCATATTGAGTCTACTGACAAAACATAAGTAAGACCCATACGCTACAGCGGAGGATTTCAGAATGCATGTGCATGCACGAGCCAGTCTGCTCCACAACAAAAGGATCAAGAAAAATAAGGAACTTAGTGACTATAAATGAATAAAAACGGCGGACGCACGCAAATGTCTTCGGGTAAACCTCTACTCTACCATATATATGGAGATATCCGCTGACGTAACTAAGACAAAACATGTCACCAAAGTTTTAAGTTCCAAACAGCTCATTTGGAAAGAGGCAAAAGTGTTTTATTAGTATCTCGGCCACGGTTTGGAATAGGGATGTAAATGTCGTATCACGGTTATTGTGACCAAAATGATGAATTATTACTATAACCATATTGTTGAATGTGTTATACAAGTACTTATACACACACTGAAACCATTGGATCATGTTAGTTGTTTAAATAACTAACATAAATAGACACACTGTTAGAAAAAAAAACAATTTTTCATGTTTTATGTTTCTTATGCTTCACTGATAGTGTTTTAGTCTTAGTGCTTTATCTGTTTTAATGGCTAAGCTTTTATTGTTTAAAATATTGCTTTGTACTGTAGTCTTTTTCACACTTTCCGTCCACTTTAAGATTTATTCAAATGGAATGTAACAAATAAAATATATGATTTATTATTTCTGGCATTGTCATCCGACGCTGTTCAGCAGTCCTTGAACGCACCGTGAGAACACCTCTGTCTCGTAATCGTCGATCACGCACTCTAAGAGAGCTCAGCTTGGAGGTTAAATGTGCACAATTGAATACCTCAGACAGAAATGTGTTGTTTCTCAATGGGGAAAGATGTTACGTCTCTTGTTAGCATTTAAGTTAGCGCCAGTCAGTTTGTGAGTTTATCAAAGTTATCAATCACGGTTTTTGATCATTTTAATTTAAGGCGGTAATACTAACAGTTTTATTGCGCTTATCATTATTACCTCTTATTGTTAAATTCCTAGTTCAAAATTGAATTTTATGGTGATCCCAAATACACAGAAAGAGGTGCCAACAGGCAAGAAAAGTTGTTTTTGAGTAATATGACCCCTTTACCATTTCAGTTGAGACTACTGGCCTTATATTGGTCATTTGTTTGTCCACCACAGGGGTGCCACTTACGTCGATCGCAAGCTACAGGTGGATGGCGGAGGGTGTGTCAGTCCATCGCCAGCCAGGCATTAAAAAAAATAGACCAAAAAATTAGCGATGATCAATCTTCACTATGATGTCACTTTCGTCACTTGATTGACATTCGCGGCACCCGAGGGTGTTGTAAGATGACGCTGGCTGCTGCCACATCATTATTAAGAAAAGATGACGGAGGGGAGGGCGAGAAACACTTTTTATTTCAACAGACTTTTGCACCAAAACTGCCGTCAAAAGCCTAAAAACTGATTGCACACTTCCTGTCTTCACAATAAAAGCGCTGCTCCACCCTGCCTGCGCTAACAAAATAAGAGTCTTAGAAAGCTAGAAAAACACGGAGTTTTCCGCCAATGTATTTCTTGTAAAGTGTATAAAAAGGAGTATGGAAGCTAGACAAATAAGATGCCTAAAACCAACCACTTTCATGTGGTATTGGACAGAAAGGAGGACTTTTTTTCTCCTCCATTGGAAAATGTGGACGTTATCATCACTACTGTCTGATTCCAATCAATGCAACTTATATATTTGTCTTCATTAAAGAAAGGAATCTATATGTGTTAAATACGCTTGTATTATCATTAAACACATTTAGCTTGTTAACAAAAACATAAATAAATAAATATAAATGATATATGAATGAGGTAGATCTTCTCGACTTGGTCAATTAAAAAGTAGCTCACCTGCAGAAAAAGTGTGGGCACCCCTTGTCCACCAGATGGTGCTACCTTTTCCCATTCAAAGCATGCAGCAAAAGTTGACTTTTCTTAAGCAAAGGTACGTTGCTACTGAAATGATAGTTTGTGTGTGCATGCGTGACGCTCACCGTCACTTTCCCCGAGTCGGGTGGCGTACTGGCCGTGTTCCAGCATTCGCTCTCTGCGTTGGATGTCCGCCAACTCTCGTCCCGCAGCCGACGCAGACAAGTACACACCGCCGCTGCCGCCCTCCCTTTCCTTCAGCTCCAGCTCAGAGAACCGCATCATGGCCCGCTGTGCACGCGCACACACACACAGACAAGAAAAAATGCAGAGAAATCCCATGAAAACCACCCGTCGTCTGCCTGAAGCCACACACATACAATGTCTCCTCATTTAAAGCCTCAATCTGACCTCTATAAAAGCAACAAAAAACTTGCATTAGAAAAATGGCTTCTTTTTTTTTTTTAATAAAATTTTTGAAAAAGTTAAACAAGAAATTAAATCAACACAAGACACAAAATAAAGAGGGCTGGGGGGGAGAAAAAAAACCAAGCAGCAAGACACAGGTTAGACTACGGCAGCCGCTGTGAGTCCATGCGCGCTGGAGGGGTGGGGGTCTGGCTCCCTTTTCCTGGAATACAAACATGACTGGGAAACATACAACTAAGCCCTGAGGCGGATGAGAAGAAGAGGTGGAGGGGGGAAAAACAAAAGAGGGAAGGAAGGAGGGAGTGCGAAAGAGTATGCAGCGATACAAGAGTATACAACACAAGGAGACAGGAGGCCATGAGAGGCAGATGTGATAAGAAATGTAAAGAACTGACCTCCCAGTTAGCTGCAGGTTGACTTATATTACTCCCCTCTCGTGATATGACTTCCATCTAAGCAATTAGAATGGGGGGGTGGGCTCAATATATCTGTCCATCATTTTTCATATCTTGTTTAATGTAAGGTTGCTCCACTGTTTTTTTTTAGTTTTTTTTATAAATACACATTCAAAAAACAGTCCCACAAAATGACACACAAACGAGTCAACAGGTCGGCAAAAAACTATCAAATCACTTCTAAACTTTTGTAAACAAGATGTGCACTTTCCGCCACACAACAAATCCAATTATCACACGTCCACAAATGGAGCGTTTGATAGCTTTGTGCCGCCGATGCACGTTGACAAGCGTGACACAGACAAAAACACACACAAAAAAAAAGACACACACGCAGTTCAGTGGGATGCGTTCAACAACACAGACATTTGGGACACAATATCAAAATCTGCCTGAGCGCCAGTGGATAACAAAGCAAAGGGTTGCTTTTGTTTTGTACGCAGATTGTTGGCGCATAGAAGAAAACCACGACAACTGTTCAAAAACAAATCAGTAGCTGAGCTAAATGTAAAGTGTTTGTGAATGTCATTTGATAGTGAGGGAAAGAAGGCGGACTGGTGGCTAGGGGGCCATTTTCACCGTGTTGATTGAATATAAGTGAAATTTGCCAGAGGATGGAAAAAAATTCAATGGCGACGTTACATAAAAACCGACATTTGCGCTTTCTATGCGTAAACGTGCCATAGGAAAACTATTTTTTACGCTACATTTATCATTACAACCAAATTCACTTCTCTAATTGTAAGATTTCAAATTGGACTACCGGGTTTCTATTACTCAGTTTTACCAACTGGATGGCGCTACTGTTTCCCATTCAAAGCATGCAGGATTAAATGCCAGTCTTTGATGGTTTTCTGCCCGGGAGATTTTTTACTGAAATGAGTGTGAACCTTTGTAGATGTTATGAATGGGGTGTAAAAGATGACAAGGAAATGATACCAGTTTTTAGCAAGCTGACAGTTGTTGTTGTCCTTAGTTTGAGTTTTTGTTTTAAATCTTACACTTGAGAAAAAAATAATAATGAGGGCAATCATTGACCTATTTCTGCCAAGGTGCCTTGATATTGAAATTATAAGTGTGAGTCTTTATAGATGTTATGAATGGCATGTAAGAAATAAAAATGAAATGACACCAGTTTTTGGGAAGCTGACTTTTTGTCCCGAGGACTTTAAGCGGGAGTTATTGTTTTAAATATGACACTGCAGAAAAAAATAATCAAGGTTAAGGCCAATCATTGACTTATCTCAGGGCCTAATATTAACAAGAAAATACTTCTTGAATTCAATATAAGGATGAAAAAAACCCAATTAAAACAACGAAGGTATGTAAACCTGTAGGCCTTTAAAAGGGAAATACATATAAGTGTTGTTATTTCAGCTTGAAGAAAGGCTCCTCGCATAGAGAAAGATATCATTATATGATATTTCACAGGAGTTTTTGGTACATTTGTGATCATTCGAATGTGTGAGTTTTTAAAGGGGCCTCTAAAAGGGTTAAGGCAAAAAGGGGCACTAGAGAGTTATGACCAGGCAGACAGGGCGACACAGCGGGTTGTTGGGGGGGAAGGGGTGTGGGGATAGCAACTGGCGATTGGGCCTTAACAGGAAGTCCAGAGAGGCCAGCTGCTTGTTCTTAAGCACGCACCAGGAGCCCCTCCACCGGCCTCTCACCTTGGGGTTAAGCATAGCCGGAGGCAGTTTGTGAACCGGCGCTATCGCTGCGAGTCAGCGCCAAACACACGTTTCCGCCCCAGGGCACTCGCGCAAGGACAAGGGCGTACGGGACGCAGTGGAAATAACCTTTAACAAAAAGCGCGTACTTGCTAATCAACATACAGACATGGCAGGCCTGGTTAACCTTTGAACCGCCATCCCTGATAGGAGGGCCTTGCACACGCTGACTAAGATGGTGATAAAACGGAGGAGGGGGAAGGACGGCAGCACGGAAACTACCAGCGTGGTGTGTTGGAAATGCTGGTGTCATGTCACATAGCTTACACAGAAAAGTTCTGGGTTTTTGGTCATTCCATGTGTTTATGTTGAAAGTACGGTGGTAACGGTGTGGAAATATTATTTTTGTGACCAAAATGGTTAACAATATGATCACAATATTTTATTTGGTCCTCCTTTAAGTGCAAATATAGGTCAATTACGAACAACTGATTTTTCTTCCGCCATGTTTCGTTAAAGAAAAATGAATGATGTAGTACATTAGACAACGGAATGCGCACTACACTCTCAGACATTAATTGTGGTGAAAAAGTAAACACAGTCAATCTGATAATTTAGAGAATTACATTTTGAAATAGTACAACCATCTGAAATTATATTGAAAATACATATTTAAGATCGCACAAAAACTAAGAGTTTTACCGGACATTTGGGCAAATCTCGCAAGAATGCAGTTCAAGGTTTTAGGTAAAATAAGAAATGATATACGCAAGAAGTTACGTGAATGAAGCTGACTACAACACAGCGATATTGTACACGGCGTCGCCTGTTGCCAAAGATAAGGTGGACTATTTTTATGATTAGCAGCGCTCCATTTAGTTATTCAAATAAGATAGCATAACAGCACCAGCCAGAGGTCAGGAGACACTTCTTCATGCTACTGAATGGGAAGCTGTCCTCATCACTAAGAAATTCTGCTTTAGTTATTTAGTTGGTTAACTTATTTTTACAGTAAATTTCCATCATATGCTATGAGAAAGTCTGATTCGGAAAACAAACAAATCAAAGATTGTATAAATTGTGTTTTGACATGCCTGTTTAAGAAACATACTGTATGTCATCGAGCTTTGACCATCATATGCTGCACTGTACATTAAAAAACACACACACACTCACACACACACGGTAATTGGTCTTACCTGCAGAGCTCTCTGCTCGCGACTCAGCTTGCTGGAGTCGGCATACAGCTCCGTGGTGACGCATTTAAAGCGGTCGCCGACGTAGCCTGACGAGTTGGCAATCCTTTTGGCGAGGCTGGACCGACGGGAGTTTCTGGTCGAGGTCTGGCAACCGTCCTCGTCCTCGTCCTCATCGTCGCCCTCGCCTTGAGACTCCCCTAGGTCCACAACGCTGTCTTCGTTTTCAGTGTCTCTACACATAGCTTCTTTCGCAGTATATTGTGAATGACTAACGTGGGGACCCCTGCTGTCCCGCTGCCCTTTGTCCTTACCAGAGCTGCGCTCCCCGGACGTCCGGGCGCAGCGCAAGGTGCTCTGGTCGTCGTCTGCAGGGTCCGGGCTAGGACACTGTTCCTCTGAGGAGTCGTCGTGTTCTTGGCTAAGCTTCCCTGGATTATTTGTGGATGTGCCAGATGTTGCTCCAGGAGAGCCTGAGTCCCGATGAACCTTTGGCTTTCCTAAGAGCGTTTCCTGATGCTGCCTGTCTGCAGGGTTGTGTCTCTGTGTGGAGCTCTGTCCTGAGAGCATTGGATAAGGATGAGAAAGATGAAATTTTGGCTCGTACTCTGTCTGCATTGTGTTTTGGTTGCTGTGGTAACGTTCACTTTGGTCAAAAGTTGAAGACTCCAAGGAGGGTTTCTTCTGGACGTTTGGGGTAGACTCAGCATCGGTGTCCGAGTGAACAAGGTCAATGCAGTCAATCTTTTCGCGGTACGCTACAGACGGAGAAGGTCTTTTCATATGATTGCCACCTTGTCCTTCTTTATCATAATTTATTTGGCTCCCTTCCCTCATCTCCTTGCCCATGTTTTTCTCTCGTTCATCAAAAGAACTTCGGGGTTTTTCCTGTGCCCGTGGCTTCAAGTTGCCATCCCCCCTTTCAGACAATTTGTTATCGGAGTGAGGCTGCATCAGGGGGTGAGTCATCTTCTGTGAGTTGTAGGCAAGGTATTCCCCTGCTGAACCAGGCGGCAAGTTGTGGTAAGGTAAAGGGTGTTTTGCTGCCAAGTGGGTTGGATAAAGGCTATTGTTGCCCAGCAACACTGGGTGAGGGTAGACAGGACCTTTCCCTGCAATTGGCAGGGAGTGAAGTGCCATGCTGTCAGGGATGGGGTAGTGCAGATATTGATTGGCATAGGCCAAGCTGTGGTTTAGGTAAGCATCACTCTGAGGAAGGTACAGGGGTCCAGCCGGGTGTCCGTTCTCCAACATGGGCCTCTTGTACGTTTCAGGAGTGGTTTCTCCTCTTTTAGCACTCTGAGAGGACTTCTCCGCTCCTTCTCTGTGGTGGCCCATAACTGTGACATGTTCTGACTGAATAGGGCTGTGTTTGACCCAGTCACCATTGGGTTTGGGAGACAGAACCCTGGAACTGATGTGAGAGGATTCTGAGTGTTGAGTAGTCGACTCACTTATCCTTGGACAGGACGAGCTGCGCTGCTGAGGGAGCACCCTTTCCAGATTCTTGTGTTTGATGACTGAGGGCGAGGAGCCTTTGGCTTGTGAAGGTCCCACATCTGCGTTGGGCCGAGGAGATGGGGACAAGCCCTGTGTGTGCTGTGTTTGGGACGGAGACCGGCTGGGTACAACCCAGGAGGAGTGTAAAGTGCTGATCATCTCTGGTCTCTCTGATGTCTTTGAAGAAGTGCTGTTTACCACAGAGTGAGGGTGTGAGGAGGGAGAGAGGGATCGGTTGTCTTTTAGGAGCTCTCCACTAGGGGGAAGTCCGTAACGTGCACCAGGAGCGATATTGTCCATCTTAATGGGGAACCCATTAGGAGGCAGCCCAAACTCAAGCATTCTTCCAGACAAATCCAACGGCTTCTCTCCCGATTCTTTGGTTGCTTGGGGTGGGTGAGCGGTCCTGTCAAAGTTTGACTTTGAGGGTGATCTGCTAGGTCTCTTTTCAGCACCGGGAGCCCCGTCTCTTTGTCTGGGTCGGGCAGGGGAAGGCTGCTCTGAGGCCATGCTGCACACAGATAATAGATGCGATATAGGCTGCGTGGCAGACGGTGAGGCAGATATTGAAGCTGAAGAGGAGGGAAGCTGGCCCATCCTTGCAACTGGCCTTTGTAAATCCAGTGAATTGTCAATGAGCGGTTGGGAGAGGCGAGAAGACGCGTGAGGTGAACAGTCAGTCGGCAGACTATTATTATTCCCACCACTGGTAGAACCCGTGCTTGTATTACTGCTGTTATTGCTAGTTCCACTCCGAGAGGGCGGTCGACTTGGCCGACTGCTCCGGTTTGGCGATCGCTCCCTCTCTATAGCAGATGGATGGTGCTGAGGATGAGGGGAAGGTTGGTGAAGCTGCTGCACAAACGAAGAAGCAACACCAAGCGCTTTGTCCTGGCAGTGTACCAAAGATGTGGGGGCCACCGTGACAGGGGGGATCCTCATGGAAGGTGCCACCAGGGGAGATGATATAGTGGGAGGGGGGTAAGGAGGCATATAGTAGATCCTCTCGGCGGCAGAAGTGACTGCAGCAGGGTTGACGTTCCCACCCTGCGGTGCACAGAGAGAAGGGTAGGCCAGATGCTGGGGAAGGTAAGGGTTGGGCTGGCTGAGCAATGAAGCTTTATACATGTTCAGAGCCGCATACTTGGAGGAGTCCATGAAGGGATACATGCTGGCTTCTGGGTAGGGGTTGAGCCAGGGCAGACGAAGATAGCTCCCACCAGGCGTCGCCAAGCTCATTTCAGGGACTTTTTCCCCTGGTGCCACCCGTCGTTCCAAGCTTAAACCCTCCGCTCCGGGAATCATCACAGGCTTATGGAGATTAGCAGGGATGCCCTTGTAGAGACCCAGGTATCCGTTAGTGGGTTTACGACTGTCCAGCGGGCCGTCTGGTTTGTAGACAAGCTCTTGTAGACCATCCCGGCTGTAACCAAGCGGGAGGACAGATGCCTCTCTACTCTTTTCTGTCTGAAGCGTTCTGATCCCTGGATACACAACGCCGCCGTGGAGGCGAAGTCCATCGTGTATCAGGGCGCCTCGGTCCAGCCCCATGGCCGCCAGGGGCGTCAACCTTGCATCCACCTGCACGGTGCACAGAAAATAAGACATGCTTCATGTTTTTTCCCTCACTAAAAATGACTTGTGACGATTTGAAAGGATCAGCGGATAGACTCACCATGTTTGTGATGTGGTTCCCTCGTCTTAGCTCCAGATTGGTTTGTGTCTCAGCATCGACATCACGAACAGATGTAGCCCTGTGGAGATGAGCAAGTATTTAGCACCAAATGTCTTGGCTCCGGCACAAAAACCCTTCATAACAGCAGTTCTGTTGTTGCCAAACTGCCCTTGTTCTAGAGGCACATCCGCTTATGGAATTCCTAAAGTCAAAGCACTGTTCTACTTAGATCAGTGGCGCATAAAAGCCATCAAATGTGGCACACATTCGGGTGCTGCAACGTCAGACCAGCCTTTCCTTTTAGGACAAGCTCACCGCAGTTGAGAGCAATGTGTGAGCTAAGCTTCACTTCCACCCGTCAGGAACACTCAACACCACACACATCCACCCAACCCCTCCCTCCTCCCCCTCTGCTGACCCCCATTCTGACCACCCCCGTGACGTTCCCCACACACTGGGCTTTTCAGTGGCCTCTCTGACCTGCGCTCTGGGCTGCTTCAGCCCCGCCGAGCGAGGCCAGATTATACATCAGAGACCACATCGGCGGGGGACTATTTACCGCCCGTCGACACAGCAACGCGGGATTGGCAGCCGTGCACGTCTGCAAAAAAAGCGCGGCATGCAAACAGGTCTCGCAAAATCCACAGCCAACAAAAGACATTTGTTTTTGAAAAGGCTAAATCTAGCCAAGGTATTAAAAAAAAAAAAGGATCGGAATGATGCAAGGGATTTGATTGTGTGTGAAATGCCTTATAATCTGCTATTAATTGGTCTGTTAAACGGATCATTGCAATTATTCATTTGAAGGAACATCTAAATTGGTCTTTCACAGTAAATGTGTCCCTGTAGATGGGTTATGACAAGATTGGGCAACAGACAGCCTATTGGCGATAAAGGACACACCAGAGCTTTTAAATGGGGCCTCCCACAACAATCAAATTCATTTAATTTTTTATACACATTTCTTCCAGATCAGGTCTAGACATCGTGCTATTATTAAGCAATCTAAATAACCTCATTTTACACAACATGGTCGCCCAGTCCCTCCTCTGCTCTACAAAACGTGCACGGTGGGAGTAGCGATCGCATTTGACACGTCTTTGAGCGAGCGTGCTGCAGGTTTTGTATCTCGATTGACTTTCAGAAAAGGAGTCGTTATCATAAATAACTGGCAGGTAGCAGTTGCATTGCAATGCAGTCATTTTACGACTCGTCTACGCTGCGGCCGTACTGGCTTTTATGTCTGTTTGTCCCACCGTTAAGCCCCTTGACAGCGGTAACCATAGGGGTTACATTGCCAGTGTTTAACCACAGGGGTTACATTGCCAGCCATAGTGGTTACATTGCCAGTGTTTAACCATAGGGGTTACATTGCCAGTGTTTAACCATAGGGGTTACATTGCCAGTGTTTAACCACAGGGGTTACATTGCCAGCCATAGTGGTTACATTGCCAGTGTTTAACCATAGGGGTTACATTGCCAGTGTTTAACCACAGGGGTTACATTGCCAGCCATAGTGGTTACATTGCCAGTGTTTAACCATAGGGGTTACATTGCCAGTGTTTAACCATAGGGGTTACATTGCCAGTGTTTAACCACAGGGGTTACATTGCCAGTGTTTAACCATAGGGGTTACATTGCCAGTGTTTAACCATAGGGGTTACATTGCCAGTGTTTAACCACAGGGGTTACATTGCCAGTGTTTAACCATAGGGGTTACATTGCCAGTGTTTAACCACAGGGGTTACATTGCCAGTGTTTAACCACAGGGGTTACATTGCCAGTGTTTAACCACAGGGGTTACATTGCCAGTGTTTAACCATAGGGGTTACATTGCCAGTGTTTAACCATAGGGGTTACATTGCCAGTGTTTAACCATAGGGGTTACATTGCCAGTGTTTAACCATAGGGGTTACATTGCCAGTGTTTAACCATAGGGGTTACATTGCCAGTGTTTAACCACAGGGGTTACATTGCCAGTGTTTAACCACAGGGGTTACATTGCCAGTGTTTAACCATAGGGGTTACATTGCCAGTGTTTAACCACAGGGGTTACATTGCCAGTGTTTAACCACAGGGGTTACATTGCCAGTGTTTAACCACAGGGGTTACATTGCCAGTGTTTAACCATAGGGGTTACATTGCCAGTGTTTAACCACAGGGGTTACATTGCCAGTGTTTAACCATAGGGGTTACATTGCCAGTGTTTAACCACAGGGGTTACATTGCCAGTGTTTAACCACAGGGGTTACATTGCCAGTGTTTAACCATAGGGGTTACATTGCCAGTGTTTAACCACAGGGGTTACATTGCCAGTGTTTAACCACAGGGGTTACATTGCCAGTGTTTAACCATAGGGCCGCCACAAATATCTGTTTCTTAGCTGTGGTCCGTATAGGCCCGAGAAGTACTCAGTTGTAATACACTTTTCCACCACTTGCAGCAGTAATAATCTCAAACAAGTCCGGAGCTAAAGTCATGGAAGTTTCTTTGGGCCAAAAATGATGACTTATGACTTTCATTTACACTTACATTTTATAGACAGTGTGATTAAGAAATTAATTCATTATTAATTTAGTTTATTTTAAGTACAATATAATTGTATGTATATTTAATTTTTTTGTCAGTTATTTATGAGTCCATTATTTTGCAGTATATTTGATTCGTAATTATTTTTCTAATCAGCCTGACTTAAGCCTAAGGTTTATGTTAAATACATATTTGTGATTAACACATGGTTTCATATCATTTGACAGGGTGATCAAATATAAGTAGGTAGAATATAACTATTAAATACAATTAACTAAATGGTCCCTAGTGTGTGAAAGTGAGTGTGAAAGTTGTCTGTCTATCTTTGATGGCCCTGCGATGAGGTGGCGACTTGTCCAGGGTGTACCCCGCCTACCGCCCCGAAAGGGACAAGCGGTAGAAAATGGATGGACAATTAAAATTAAGAGTAATATTACTAATTCAGTGTTAATATTTGAGTGGCCACCCTGGACTCCTGTTGTGGAAATGTTGGGCTCAGGGATCAAATAGCTTAAGAACCAAGCTTGGTCGAACAAAAATGCTCTTAATATATGCGGAAAAAATATTCGTAGCTAGATGACGCATGAATGACTAGTTGGGTTGTAACGGTTCGCTTCACAGTTTGGTCTGTAACCGTATTTCGGTACCGTGAGAATTTAAAACATAATAAAACAACCAAATTTCTTATGTTCAATGATTTGTAAAATGTAGCATGACAATATTTGCAATATGCTAGCAGGTCATTCTCCAATAAATGAAATTCTCGGATTCTACGGATCGGTACTAGGCTTCCTGTTCGGTACGGCTGCTCCCCGATTTGATCCAAATACCGTACCAGTATCCATAACACCTTTAGAGACTAGCAAACAGACGCAAATAGAAGACTTAAACAAGACCCATTTTCTTTTCGTTTGTTAACGAAAAAAGTACAAATTAATTACTGGTAAGGGACCATCATTTTCCGTAATATTGAGAGAAATGCTAACAACTGCAACTGAACACGAGCGGAATATGTTAATAAAATTGCATTATTTCTTTGAGCCTCTCAAAATGCTCAAATCCACACCAACTTTAAAGCCTCTTTTGCGTAGCGACCCGCCTTGTCCACACTTGTTTGCATACGTGATGACTCCATATGAGGACATTTTTTGCGAGGCGGCCCTAATAAGGCGCAGGAAGGAGGTGGGAGGCCTACGACTGATAGCAGGAGGGGGGGGTGGGGCACCTTTAAATAGTAAAAAGCGAAGCCTTGCCGCGCTCAGCAGTGCTGAGAGCAGCAGAGAAAGCCTTCTCTTCTATCATCCCAGAGGAACGACTCGGAGCCTCGCTGGCACGCCACTTTTATTGCCGTGACCTGAGGCCCATTAATCAGGCTGCTGCGGGCCCCTCATCGCGGTTCCTCTCTGTCCCAGTGCGCCCCAACCCCCATCCCTCCTTGTCGTCCTCCCACACACACACACCACCTCCTGACCGAGGCAAGCAGGCCTGCCTCCACAACATCCGCATATGACACAACTGAAACGCTGTGTGCAGGCGTAGCAAGCGCATGCACGTGCACGTGCACATGCGTCACTCCCGTTTCCTGTCTCTGTAGGTCGCGCACACGCACACGCACACCGGAGAAGCTCATCTGGCATTGAAAAAGCAATCTGCGCTCAATGAGACTGAACAAGATAACAAAAAATAAGCCTCTTATAGGAATGTAGACATTTGACGGCATGCGGCCGTGACAGACAAACGCGCGACTTAAGACGACACCTCCGCGAGACAGGTTTTTGGGTCCGAGCGACCAAAAAAAAAGCTATTTTTTTGCAATACTGGGGTAAAAAATGTATTTCAGTTAGCTTGGCTTAAAGATGAAAGACAAAAAGCACAAGGGAGCAGGACCTTAAAATCCAAATTGCTTAAAAAAATGCTTCGGAAATGGCACTTTACAAATCAAGACAGCAAATCCTGGGAGATTTCATGTTTTGTAATTATTAAAGACTACAATTTGATTGGTAAAACATTCCTGATAGCAAAGAAGCGGCTGTGAAACGACAAGTGGTTAACTTAAGTTTAGACTATTAAAATGCTACTTAAAATATCAGATGTACAGTTGTTGGGGTGGGGAAAAATATTCATACAGCAATATACTGTATATTAATGATATCCATCCATCCATCCATTTTCTACCGCTTGGGGTGGCTGGAGCCTATCCCAGCTGCATTCGGGCGGAAGGCGGGGTACACCCTGGACAAGTCGCCACCTCATCTCAGGGCCAACACAAATAGACAACATTCACACACTAGGGCCCATTTAGTGTTGCCAATTAACCTGCATGTCTTTGGAGGTGGGAGGAGCCTATCCCCAGGTGCATGTCTTTGGAGGTGGGAGGAGCCTATCCCCAGGTGCATGTCTTTGGAGGTGGGAGGAAGCCGGAGTAGAACCCACGCAGTCACGGGGAGAACATGCAAACTCCACACAGAAAGATCCGGAGCGCAGGATCGAACCCAGGACCTATTATTGATTTTTTTATGCAAAGCGTTGCTGTATTGCTACCTCGCGGTGAGCGAGACAATACAAGAAGTCAACAGTTAAGAAGTTTTTTTATTTTATTTTTTTTACATTTAAAGGCCTACTGAAACCCACTACTACCGACCACGCAGTCTGATAGTTTATATATCAATGATGAAATCTTAACATTATAACACATGCCAATACGGCCGGGTTAACTTATAAAGTGACATTTTAAATTTGCCGCTAAACTTCCGGTTCGAAACGCCTCTGAGGATGACGTATGCGCGTGACGTAGACCGGCGAACACGGGTATGCCTTCCACATTGAAGCCAATACGAAAAAGCTCTGTTTTCATTTCATAATTCCACAGTATTCTGGACATCTGTGTTCGTGAATCTGTTTCAATCATGTTCATTGCATTATGGAGAAGGAAGCCGAGCAAGCAAAGAAGAAAGTTGTCGGTGCGAAATGGACGTATTTTTCGAACGTAGTCAGCCACAACAGTACACAGCCGGCGCTTCTTTGTTTACATTCCCGAAAGATGCAGTCAAGATGGAAGAACTCGGATAACAGAGACTCTAACCAGGAGGGCTTTTGACTTCGATACACAGACGCCTGTAGAGAACTGGGACAACACAGACTCTTACCAGGATTACTTTGATTTGGATGACAAAGACGCAGACGTGCTACTGTGAGTATGCAGCTTTGGCTTTTTTTTGCGTATGTACGTAACTTTTTTAAAATATATAAGCTTTATGAACCTTGGGTTAGGTGAACGGTCTTTTGGGCTGAGTGATTGTGTGTGTTGATCATGTGTTTGAATTGTATTGGCGTGTTCTATGGAGCTAGGAGCTAGCAGAGGAGCTAGGAGTTAGCATAACACGTACCGTACCGTACGTGCGCGTCACGTACGTAACTTTTTAAAAATATATAAGCTTTATGAACCTTGGGTTAGGTGAACGGTCTTTTGGGCTGAGTGATTGTGTGTGTTGATCAGGTGTTTGAATTGTATTGGCGTGTTCTATGGAGCTAGGAGCTAGCAGAGGAGCTAGGAGCTAGCATAACAAACACGCAGGTGTTATTACGCAGGATTAATTTGTGGCATATTAAATATAAGCCTGGTTGTGTTGTGGCTAATAGAGTATATATATGTCTTGTGTTTATTTACTGTTGTAGTCATTCCCAGCTGAATATCAGGTACCGTGAGTATGCAGCCTTGGCTGCTAAACATTCGATAACTTGACCGTATGTGCGCGTCACGTACGTAACTTTTTAAAAATATATAAGCTTTATGAACCTTGGGTTAGGTAAACGGTCTTTTGGGCTGAGTGATTGTGTGTGTTGATCAGGTGTTTGAATTGTATTGGCGTGTTCTATGGAGCTAGGAGCTAGCAGAGGAGCTAGGAGCTAGCATAACAAACACGCAGGTGTTTTTATGCAGGATTAATTTGTGGCATATTAAATATAAGCCTGGTTGTTTTGTGGCTAATAGAGTATATATATGTCTTGTGTTTATTTACTGTTGTAGTCATTCCCAGCTGAATATCAGGTCACCCCCGGCTCTCACAGCATCTTCCCTATCTGAATAGCTTCAACTCCCCACTAGTCCTTCACTTGCACTTTACTCATCCACAAATCTTTCATCCTCGCTCAAATTAATGGGGAAATTGTCGCTTTCTCGGTCCGAATCTCTCTCACTTCATGCGGCCATCATTGTAAACAATAGGGAACTTTGCGTATATGTTCAACTGACTACGTCACGCTACTTCCGGTAGGTGCAAGCCTTTTTTTTATCAGATACCAAAAGTTGCAATCTTTATCGTCGTTGTTCTATACTAAATCCTTTCAGCAAAAATATGGCAATATCGCGAAATGATCAAGTATGACACACAGAATAGATCTGCTATCCCCGTTTAAATTAAAAAAATTCATTTCAGTAGGCCTTTAATGTGGCAATGAACTTGGTCCACTTTCTGTACACTGTAAAAAGTTTCCTTGTAAATTCACAGTAAACACGATCAGAGTTTGTGGAGCCAAGTAATAAATGTTCAAAGTTTTGTGGCGAGCCATCAGATCAAAGTTTGGCGCCATACCACGCCCACACCTTACGGCGTAGGCTAAAATTCCTTCATCGCCCATCTGTCTAGTGTCTGTCATTTTAACTGCGACTCATTTGGTCTCCAGGTGGAGTAGAAGCACAACCCCTGTTTTTGGCCTTAAAATGGCCAACGGAAACCAAGATGGCTGACTTTGTTTTCAAATATGGGTACTTGAGACTTTTATGTGCATCTTTTCATGAAAGACGTCCACAGCGATTTTTGTGTCGATACACAATCTGGTGGCTGGGGCTAATTTCTTTCTAATTTTCAAGGGGGCGCTAGAGTCAATTGTGAAATATTGTGTTCGATAGCCACAAAAAAATTCAACATTTCGCCGGACCTGACACGCTCGCAAAAATTGGTCAGTTTTCGTGCACATTAAGAGCCTCAAAAATACAAAAGTGAGATAAAAATAATGCACAAAGCCATTACAATACGGGCCCTCATTACTCGCTAATAATTGCTTTATTTTCATGGTAACATTTACAGTAATTTGCTGGGAAATTGAATGCTGTTAAATATAAGGGCACTGTGATTTTTACAGTTATTTGTTGTAAGGTTACCGTATTTTCCGGACCGTAAGGCGCACCGCATTATAAGGCGCACTGCCAATGAATGCTCTATTTTGGATCCTTTTTCATATATTAAGCGCACCGGATTATAGGGCGCATTAAAGGAGTTTTTTCTCAATGGAAAAGACTTCCTTGTGGTCTACATAACATGTAATGCTGGCTCTTTGCTCAAAATGTTGCATAGATGATGTTTTACTCATCATCTTCAAGCCGCTTTCTGACAGTCGCTTCAGGATGCACCGTTTGGTGGGCGCTCTTATTTACGTGCCTCCACTTGGACAGCGTCTTCTCCCCGTCATCTTTGGTGTAGCGTGCAAGGACGGGAGTGGAAGAAGTGTCAAAAGATGGCGCTAACTGTTTTAATGACATTCACACTTTACTTCAATCAATAACGGAGCAGCATCTCCTCATCCGGAAACAACAACACAGGAAATGTGTCCCGTGAAAAAGCGTCCCACCGGAACTCTAATAACTAAAGTTCATTGGGTGAAAAATGTCAACTCAAGGTTTCTCATAGTTATTCACATCAACGTCCCACTGGGGTGAGTTTTTCCTTGCCCGTATGTGGGCTCTGTACAGAGGATGTCGTTGTGGCTTGTGCAGCCCTTTGAGAAACTTGTGATTCAGGGCTATATAAATAAACATTGATTGATTGATTGATTGATTGATTGAACTCACTACACCGGTATGTTTTAGTGCTTTCATGGTGAGTTTACTGACAGATGTAAGTAAGAACTTTGCACTACTTTATATTAGAAATGGCAACAGCGGAGGATGAATGTCACATAACAAGAAGATAGAGGAAAAACAAGAAGCTTATCGACGTGCACAATTTTTTAGGACTTATGCAGATCCCAAATACAGATCAGCAGGTACCAGAAGGTAAGACAAGTTGCTTTTGCATAATATTGCTAAACAAAACACCAGATAATATATCTTACCTTATACACACACCATAATAATACTCCTATGTTTAATGCGCCAACAATACTTCAAGCGGTGTGGCTTCATAGCTTACCAAAGTTGTAGTACAACATCTTGATAGATTTTTGAGCACCATGCGTAATGTTCTATATTTTCAATGGAACATTTAAAATGTTGGTGTTGTTTACTTGAGACATATTGCAATCATAGTGCTGTCTACACTTATCTCTTATGTTTGACTGCCATCTACTGGTCACAATTATCATTTCACCATGTACTAAATAAAATAGCTGAGGTCATAGGTGAGTAAGCTCAACCAGACTTTTTCCTTATATTAGGTGCACCAGGTTATAAGGCGCACTGTCGAGTTTTGAGGAAAAAAAGGATTTTAAGTGCGCCTTATAGTCCGTAAAATACGGTAAGTAATAAACGGAAATTGATTGTTTAAATTACGTTTTTTTTTTACTCAATGAATCTACGTACATATATTCAAGTTGTAGTTAAAGAAGCACTTTAAACCTATAATTGAACTATGAGAACATCGCAATATTGTATTGTATCGTAGCCCAAGTATCGAGATGCGTATTGTGAAGTAACCACAATACCCAGCCCAATACAGTTGAGTTTTATAAAATGGATTATATCTACTACAAATGGCTTCACGATCTGAACAAATTAGAGATGAAAAGGTCCCTACTCCACTGTCCTGTTTCTGCGGCGCTTGTCCCTCTTGATTGAACGAGCAGCCACATACACAACAACACGTCTAATAGGGTGACACATTTTGTCTAATTAAGCACCAAGTGTCGCCGTGCATCTTTATTAACTGCCTGGCAAATGCAGGTGCGTTGACTTTGACACCAGAAGGTTTGGAAGGGTCAAACATTGGACGTCCCCGCCAGTGTTTACATTGCAGAGTACGGTGACAAAATGTTAGCAGGTTTCACACGCAGGGAGTGTTGATATTGTCATGAAAGTCATTAACAACACAACACTTGCTGCAGACTACACCCCCTGATTACGACTTATATACACACACACTTCGAACCCCTCCCACACGTGCTCGCGATGGACTTTTTCTTCCCCTGATCCCTCATTGCAGCCTCATTGCGTGCACAAATTGCGCACAGTAGGATGAAGCGCCGCTCCATTATCCGTCGTCATTATGGGCCAAGCCAACAGCTCAGGAAAATGGCCGCATCATACTTTGCTAACATTACAATAATTAGCCTGCATTTATAGCACAATAAGTGTGCATCAGCCATGATGACAGTATCTACAAGATAAATTGTGTTTTAAATATGTTGGTAAGTAAGACTCCTTTTATTTTTATATACACGCATACATGATAGTTACTCTTTGTATTGTTGCTAGCATAACTAACATGTCATTATCACCCCCTGCTGGACTGGAGTGGAACATATTCTACCCGCCTGACTTAATCAAACGGAAAACCTGCTAAGGTGGTAAACACGTGTGTTTTTCTTAACAGCATGAAGCCAGCAAGAAACTTCACATGGCTAACTGGCTTGGAATATAAATATGAAAATGAATGTTGTTTCACTCTGCCAAGGTCAAAGCTGCATTGAAGGCAACCAGGATAAAAAGTCGTGGCGGCTAGCTCTGAGGAGTGCATCGAGTACAGCATCGATCGCTATAGGTAGCTGGGCAGCGTCGCCAGGAAAGCGAGGGTCTTGTAAAGATGATCGCTGACATTGTGAAAGCTTAACATGAAGGAAGGAGGACAGCCATGATTTCGAGGGGTCACTTTTATAA
>NC_084740.1:77045799-77048299 GCF_033978785.1 Entelurus aequoreus
TCCGCCTCCCTCTGCCGGGTTCGAAGAGGGCGCAAAACGTCTACGTTGCGTGTTTTGTTGTATATATATATATATATATATATATATATATATATATATATATATATATATATATATATATATATATATATATATATATATATATATATATATATATATATACACATATATATATATATATATATATATATATATATATATATATATATATATATATATATATATATATATATACACACATATATATATATATAATAAATAACATTTAAAAAAAGATAGGGGGAAGTACTGGGAGGGAGACAGATTCACGCGGAGCCGAAAGGGAGCCGGCGGCGTCTCCTCCTCAGCTGTCACATTATTAGCGAGCACGCTGTAAACAAGAGGCCCCCACGTCCTCCAGGCTCGCTGTAAACAAGGGCCCCCACGTCCTCCAGGCTCGCTGTAAACAAGGGGCCCCCACGTCCTCCATGCTCGCTGTAAACAAGGGCCCCCACGTCCTCCAGGCTCGCTGTAAACAAGGGCCCCCACGTCCTCCATGCTCGCTGTAAACAAGGGCCCCCACGTCCTCCAGGCTCGCTGTAAACAAGGGGCCCCCACGTCCTCCAGGCTCGCTGTAAACAAGGGCCCCCACGTCCTCCAGGCTCGCTGTAAACAAGGGGCCCCCACGTCCTCCAGGCTCGCTGTAAACAAGGGCCCCCACGTCCTCCAGGCTCGCTGTAAACAAGGGCCCCCACGTCCTCCATGCTCGCTGTAAACAAGGGCCCCCACGTCCTCCAGGCTCGCTGTAAACAAGGGCCCCCACGTCCTCCAGGCTCGCTGTAAACAAGGGGCCCCCACGTCCTCCAGGCTCGCTGCATACAAGTCAGTGCACGGCTGGGCTCCACCCCCACTTCTTCTCTGCGGTCAACAACGGCGACATTGTGATCCCCCCCCCCCTCCTTCCCTTCCCCCCATGCCGACACTGGGGCCTGGGCGGCTGCCGCTGAACTGGCTCTATTCATGGCGGGCCAAATGGGAACTAAATGGCTCTTTATGTCACCCAAAGGGCCCCGATTGTAATGGGGATGCGCTGTGCAAGAGTCGGGCCACATTTTACCCGCGCTTTCTTGACTTTGCTTTCAATACGTTGGGCGCTGCTTTCATGCTGGATAGTCTTAATTAAAGCCCCCCCTTCACCCCAGACCACCACCTCCCCTCATCCTGTGGAGATCACTCCACCCCCAAATGGATAAATGGTCTGCTTAAAAAGGAGCCTTAATTATAAAAAGCCTATGAAGGTAAATTAGGCTCCATGGATGTCTGCGAAACGTTCACATTCGTGACATCATGGGGAGGTGGTGCATTCAGGCACCTGTTAAAAGTGGGATATAAGGGAGGTTTCAGACATGGACGCCAACGTCCTGATGCTGTCAGCTCAATTCAGAACTGTAGAACCCGATCTGAGGGTGGACTCTCGCCAATGCCGGACTTGAAGCACTCACACTGTTCTATAATAACATTCATATTCATGTGCTATCACGTCATGATACGATTACAGCAACGCCCACCATGACTCTGGATCCTATACAGTGCAAGTGGTGGTTATCGGTAATAACTGGCAAGAGAAGCGATTGCATTAGAAATTTCTTGACACGCACAATAAATCTGAGCAAGTGGACAATAGGTAAACATTGGGACATCCTAACAGTGCATCAACATGGTACACACATCGGATTGTTGGGTTAGTTCCACACCATACCAATTTTTTTATACAAAATGTACGAAAATTAAATCAGTTTCGTCGTGCTAGCATAACTTGATAATACAATATGCAATAACTATTTATTGTGATGTAAAATTGGCTACACAGACCATTGTTCCAAATAACCACTATTTCAAATAAACCCCTATAATAATAATATTTGTGCAAGTTACTCAATCTCAAAAAGTAGCCGAAAAGAATTATGTAAAGCAGGAAGTGAAGTGCATGGCCAATATGGGATCAGAGTCTTACAACAACTTACAGATGGATTTGATTCAGATTTTTGGGGTGACGATTTGATTCAGAATGAACACGATTTTTTATTCAAACAGATTCTCGCGATGTTATTTGGTATAAAAATAAAACCTTTTCGAAACATGTTACAAAAGCTCACCTTTTCTGCTGAGGTATTATATATATACGTACAGTGTGTAAGCAGGGATGGCCTTAAAACATACTTTATAACATTGATTTTAGCTGCTTGATATTTCTAACAGATTAAAAAAACTTTAAGGAGGCTGTCTCAGAAGTAAAAAAGGTAGGAGTCAAATTATAATATTTATTAATTATATATCCATTATATTATTATAATATATGTACTAGCAGGGGTGTCCAAACGGTTTGACTGGGGGGGTCGCATTGGGCTTCAAAAATTTGTCCGGGGGCTGAAAGCAAACTGCATGCAAAGTAACTATGAGTATATATATATATATATATATATATATATATATATATATATATATATATATATATATATAT
>NC_084740.1:77050799-77093299 GCF_033978785.1 Entelurus aequoreus
CAGGTGGAAATGTTCACCAAGGGGATACCCTTCCTGCTGTGTGCAGACTGCGGGCTGGCGGCCAACACTCCGCCGCCGTGCGCATGCAGGATTACGTCAGGAATATGGATGCCCGAGGCGAGGCGAGGCGCTTGCTGCTAAATTTAAAACGTAGGCCCCACCAAGACACGACTTAAGAGGCACGCCGGCACGTCCTTGCTGCTGACGCCGCCGAATCGATTGCGCGACTGGCCGGAGCAAGGTCACTTAAGACTAACGCGCCTGATTATGGTCCGTGAAGTCGTAACAAATAAAAAAAAGCCTGCGCAGACGAGAGAAAATGTCCTCGGGCGGAGCACATAGAACACGTGCCTTCATGTGAGAGGCCCGTCTGGCTCTCAGGGGGGCCCAGTGGGGGGCCAAGCCCAGAGGAGGAGGCGGCGGCCGTCACATCTCTGCGGGGAAGAAGTGCTCCGCGTGGAAACAAAAAGCTTTGTGGAGCGAGGCGAGAAAAGAGCGACAGAGAGAGGCGGGGGAGGAGGGAAGGGGGGCGGGAGGGAGGGCGGCCGCTCTCCCGTTTCATGGCGAGGTCCCGGGAGGCCGGCACGGAGCATAGCTTCAATCAAAGCGTGACGTCTCCTCTGGGAGCTGCGCGGCGGCGGCGCCTGGAAAAGCGATCTCTTTCCGCCTAGGCTTTTGTTCACACGCCGGCCGCGCCGATCCTGTTGTCCTCCGTCCAGGCGTGACAGCGGACAGACAGACCGCGCGTCTCCGCCGACAGACATGAAACACAACACCGTCCTTTTTCACCATTTTAACCCCCTCATGCCTTCTTCTTTTATTGATGTGCTCAATCAGAGGAAGCTATTCCGTGCGTGGCCCCTATTGATTCCACATTAGAAAAGCGGACAAACAGAAGGTTAATTGCTTTCAAATGGGGGTGGGCACGGTTGTCACTAAACGGTGGCGCGTCGACACAATCACTCGGCTATAAAAAGACACAATACGAGCAATTGTTGGATAAAAGTAGAGCATCAAAATATCAACACACAGACTTCCTTTCTTTCAGCTGACTGAAAATATGCTCATTTGAATTCATGTGGAAAGATAAGACTCAGACGCGTGATTGCATTTTTATAATTATAGAAGTCACTTGTGCTAATTGAATTAGCACATAATAAAAGTAGGAGGAGGGCGTGAAACACCTGGAAGAAGCACACTTTGAGGCGGAGCAGCCGTGACGTCAGTTGTGGAAATCACGTGACATGAAAAGAAGTCCCCCCCCCCCCCCCTTTAACCCTCCATCCAACACCTGGAAAACACATCAGCCGTCACACCGCCGCTCAGTGGAAAATGACAAGTCGCACTATAAATAACCAGCGAGCAAAATGCCAAGTATTTTTCCTTGTTTTTGTTTTTTTACGCATCCACACTCCGGCTACGGTCCAACAAGCGAATAAAAAAACATTCCCGGCCAAGCTGGGCTTCGAGATTTTGTGGGGTTATTGGAGAAAAGGAGACGTGGATGACATTTGACAGCAGATTATTTTGGTAGCTGCAGATGACCTGCACTTGGATGGAGCAACTCTCCGCCATGCAGGCCAAACCAAGGACGCCCAGCAAGATGGCAGCCCATGTTTGAGTCAGAGAGACTATATATGCACAAATAAACAGCACCGGGCGGCTAGACTGCCGTAGATCAGTTTACGTTAACCTTGCCAAACTACACCCGCGGTTAACCTTTTACCACGGGAGCTAACATACTTGTTAACTTGAGTGGCGGCTCAAAACAGACCCGGCATGGCTCATTAAAAATGAAAACAACTGCTTTATATCTCCAATCCAAAAATCGTGGTAATGCAATATTAGCATGGTAATAAACAGGTAATTAAAAAGTCTAACGTAATACCAAATTATATGTACAACAGATTGATTTGCAAACAATTTCTATGCTTCAAGATAAAGTCACAATGCAACCATATGTCAAGCTATAGCATCAAGTCCAATGTCTTGTTGATCTCTTTGTGCGGTCATTTGAATAGACGGCTAATAATTCATGCCTGCCAAAAAGTTCCTATCAACACCTTCCCAGTTTGACTCGTTAAGAGAAATTGTTTAAAGGGGACCTCTTATAAAACCATCTTCTGTAACCTATTGATACCTGTTTTTGTGTATTTGAGATCTGCAAAATTCCAGAAAATGTGTAATCAAACCATGAAGGCATGGCGGAGATGTTTATAAAACAATCTTGCCTTCCTTCATACTTCCTCCATACGAACTGTTTGGAATTTGCCCAATTTGTGACGTTTGATCAATTGGTGATGTCAGTGGATATCTGCTAGCCTTATGACACAACAGCAATTTGATTGAGCTGAGTGCATTTGGCGGCGTTATGGTCCAAAGAAATCCTAACTTCTATTTTTTTTCGCTGATGAATTTGCAAATTTTTATTTTAGTGAACTTGAGTATTGCATGTAAAGAAAATGTGAGTTTTAAATGATTTACTGACAGGCAATTGCTTATACGTTTGAAAGTTTCTCAATGGTTTGTTGCAGTGATTCTCCCTTTTCTTCAACAAGGACCACTTCAGAAAAAACATGGCTTTCCAAGTACCACCATAATGACCAACATTAAAATAAAGTAGCATAGTAGGCCTAAGTATTTATTAAAAACAAAACAGAGGTTTTATCTAACAAGTATATATAATATTTTTGATCAATGTAACATTCGGTTCGGAGGTGTACCGAACGAGTTTCCACACGGACATATTAAGTAGCGTAACGCACGTTGTGTAAACAATGCACACCGAGGCACAACACACAGCACGCTAGCAGCTAACGGGCTACGATAGACTGACCATACGTCCTCTTTTCACCGGACATGTCCTCTTTTGCGGAGCTGTCAGGGCGGAGTTTCTTAAATGCCGCAAATGTACGGCATTTTGAGTTAGGGTTGCGTGTATTGTTAATGTACGTTCAGGGTTAAGAAGGGGTTAAAAACAAAACAAATGTGCAGCAGCATTGGTGAGTGAGGGGCAGAGATAGAGAGAGAGAGTTATGATAAACGCGCATGCGTCGCCAGGCTCTGCTTTTTATCCATAGATTTATCAGATTACATTTTTTATTATCTATAGCAGGGGTGTCAAAAGTGTGCCCCGGAGGCCATTTGCGGCCCACAGCTAATGTTTTAAAGGCCCACGGCACATTCTAAAAATACTATTAATATAAACAAAAACATAACAAAAGTGAAATAAAAAAGCTTAAAGGTTAAATGTAATTTAGAAAAAGTTGCAATGTTGACTAATAAAACAAAGCTGTTTTTTTTTCTTTCAAACTGTCATTGTTCAAAACATAATATTGAATCAAAATCAATGTTATTATGAATTATTGACCTATCCAAGGTCCCCATTACTTCACATCAAATATTCCACTAAGAAAAATATTTTTGGTGGAAGATTTTGCAAATTTGGTAAATAAACCAAAGATTTTCTTGTTTTCTTACTGTACCAAAAATGAACCGAACCGTGACCTCTAAACCGAGGTACGTACCGAACCGAAATTTTTGTGTACCGTTACACCCCTATTGGATTATGTAATAAAAACCTCAAGCTAGCGTTACTTTGTCCTGTAAAAGTACAGTTTCTTCACAACGCAAGCCATATGTCAAGCTAGTTGGGATGTAACTGATATGAACATTTCATATCAGTTATTGTGACCAAAATGATCACTTATTGTTGAATGTGTTCAAAAAGTAGTTATACACACTGAAATCTTTATTTTAGAATAAATACATGTACAAATAATGTACTTTTTTGGCAGGAGAAACAATAAATATTGTTCTTGTTTCTTAAGAACTGTAAGATCTTTGAGTGTCCTTCCGTTTTAATTTGTGAAATTTTTAGAGTGTTTTATTAATGATACATGCAAAAAGTAGTGACTTCACTTCCGGTTTATGCTACGTCACGCGTGTGGGTTCAATGTACACAACTGAATAGCTGATAGTTGCTCAGTCATTTCTTAAAGGGCGTTCACACATCGCTGGTTTAGATGGCGGTTCATAGCGTTTCTCAAACCACCGTGACCCGTGTCTCAACAATTACAAAAAAGCTTTCTCAACAGGACTTGAACACAGCCCCAATGCAGGCTGTCACGGAGGTACCATGGATCTCTTGTAACGCCTTGATGAGCCTGTGATCCTTCGTCGTTACCGTGTTCACGTCTTGAAGGTCCGGGAGAAAAATGTGACCGGCAGATTATAGCGGTGTTAACACGGTATTATCACGGATTTTACGGAGCAAATACGAAGGCTGGCGTTCTTTGCACAGCGAAAGGCATTTTGAACATGGCCCAATTTGTAACAGCCACAAAAACGTGAACATGTTTAATTTTTTTGTCGCGCCCCTGCGATTCTCAGTGACAGATGACCAGGTTTAGTGTTTGGCGCTAACTTGTCTTTGGCATAGGAGCACGGCGAATTGCCGCACCACCTATCTAAACTGGCAGTGTGTGAACACCCGATTAATGGGGAAAGATGTTAATGTCTCGTGTTTGCATTTAAACTAGCTAGCAAACCTTAGCGTTTGCTTGCTTCTCCAGTAAATGAACATTGTAGAGATGTAACAATACAAAATTTTATATCACAGTTATTGTGACCAGAATTGTTACGATTATTATAATTTCCATGGTATTGTTGAAAGTGCTTAAAAAGTACTTATACACACATGGAAATATTTTTTTCAAGAACTAAAACAAAGCCCGCTATTTTTGCATGTTTTGTTATTTCTGGTGGACGTTATGGCATCCTACTCTGAACACATTGTAAAAATCCCTCAGTGTCACATTCTCCCGAGTTTATATCGATCACTGCGTTCTAAGAGCTCAGCTTGTAGGTTAACTGTGCACAATTGAATAGCTTAGTTGCTCAGACAAAAATGTGTTTATAAACGGGTGAAACTCAAAAAAATTATATTGTACAAAAGTTCATTAATTTCAGAAATTCAACTTAAAATGGGAAACTAATATGTAATAGTATATACAAAGTGAACTATGTCAAACTTTTATTTGTTATGGTCTTAATGATCATGGTTTACATGTTTTGAAAACCCAACATGTATTACAATTTTCAATTCAAGAATTTCATAAGCTGTAAGCCATAATCAACAAAAAAATATCAAAGGAAGTCTGAAAATATCTTGAGTTGCATGTTATGAGTTTGCCATATATCAGTTACATGATAAATGGGTTATACTTGTATAGCGCTTTTGTACCTTCAAGGTACTCAAAGCGCTTTGACACTATTTCCACATTCACCCATTCACACACACATTCACACACTGATGACGGGAGCTGCCATGCAAGGCGCTAACAGCAGCCATCAGGAGCAAGGGTGAAGTGTCTTGCCCAAGGACACAACGGGAGTGAATAGGATGGTAGAAGGTGGGGATTGAACCCCAGTAACCAGCAACCCTTCGATTGCTGGCACAGCCACTCTACCAACTTCGCCACGCCAGTTGCAACTTGTAAATCTAACTGCCGGTATTAACCTTTGCACAATATTCTACATTTTCTAGTTTCACTTGTAAGTTTAGACTGGGGTATTTTGTTTGTTAATGGGAAAATACATTAATATCTCTTGTTTTCATGTTAGCATTGAAGCTTGCTAGCTAGCGCCAGTCCGCCCATGAGTTTATCAAAGTGTGGCTATCAATCACAGTTCTTGATTATTTCAATTTAAAACGTCAATACTAACCGTCACAAGTTTTAACGCAGTTATCATTATTACCGTTTATTGTTACATCCCTAGAACAACGTCACCGGTTTGGGAGTTTATCATGTGTGGTTATTGATCAGTTTTACAATCATTTTAATTCAAAATAGTAATACTAATCATCAGGAGTTTTACCGCGGTTTATCATCAATACTGTTTATCGTTAGCTCAGTTAGGGCTGGGCGATATGGCTGAAAATTGTATCACGATATAACTTTTTTATATTGGTATTTTTTTATGACCTATTGAAAATAAGGACCAGGAGAAAAATATCAAATGTTACAATTTGTATTTATAAAATAACCTTCCTCTTATAATGATAAATAAATAAATAATCCCCTCAGCTATTAAGGCAGAAAGGAAAGGAAAACAATGTAAACGCAATTCTAAAATCACAACACTTAATAACCTCTTAAAATTAGGGTGTAAAAATAAGGAATAGGTAAGAAATGCTTAAGTGTGAAATATAAACAAAGAAACCTGAAAATAACTTCTTTTTGCAGGTTTACTGCCAGGAAGTTAACAGTGTAGTGTAACATTACATTTGGTCTGTTATTCAAATATAAGTATGAAAATAAATGTATATCATCCAGATTATTATTTTAAAGTAGTACATTTGTTATATTTATTATATTTACACAGCCCTGTTCCTACCTGGTGTTTCCATACATCCAAACAGGGAACGGACGAGGGACGAAAAGAAAAGCGCGCAGAGGACTCTGTTTGAAAAAAATCCCCAAAACTGCCAAACTGTCCAGGTAACTTTTTCTTTTTTATGTACAGTTTCTTTTGCAGCACTCATTTTAACTTTCTCTTCTCTCTCCATGCAGAGAATCAACAGAGAGACAGCAAGATGGCGCAACCAACCTTAGGAGTCGATACTGTTACGCGATAGGCTGTTTAGCTTGTCCCTCCCATCACTTCCTGTTTTGCTCCTAACCTGTTCATGCAACAAACCATGCTTCATTTTTTTTACAGTTTCTTCTGTCCCATAAAACAATTAAATACATTAATCGCACATATTTTTTATTGTAATCGCCGATACTGCCCTACGCTATAGCGTCAGTTTTTTAATGCACGTGCCACGTCTGATAATTTGCAGATCTCTTTGTCCTGTCACGAAGATATCAGGCAAATAAACCATGCTTGTTTCCATATTTACTTCCCCGGGTTGACTTGTGAAACAAAAAAACTAATCAAATTCCAGTTAATGACAAACAACCCTGAAGGTTTTGTCGGTCTCCTGCGTGCAAAAAAAACGGGCTGGCTTTGCGTAGACCCGCTGTTTACGATCTCCCCGCCGACGTCGAGGTTTGCTTTAAGCACATTTAACCTTTTATTCATGTGTCAAAGCCCCCTGACGCCTGGGCCTCCACCCCTCCCCGCCATCCATCACTTAATCCTCCCCCCCTCATAAAAAGGAAAGGTCCCAACACGAGGCCCCTGGCGCTCCCAAAGCAGCAGATGCGTGCATTTACAACTCTCTACTCTCTACGGCCCTGCGTCCATTGGCGGCTGGCGTCATAGTGAAGGGGACGGGGGGCTGGGGGTCCTGGGGGGGATGGCGCTCGTATAGCCGCCTCCCTCACTAAGCTCGTTAATGAGCTGGAGCCAGCCAATACGAGGCGCATCGATCGTCCTCAGAGAGTGTCCCCCTAATTAATGCCCGAGTGGCTCCAGGACAGAAGAGAAGGCGCTCAGCGGCACGGGACCACAAATGGGGGCCGGGGAGTCGATCCATTTCGGAGCAACACTTTTGTTTTATTTCTCTTGGAAAGTCCCAACTAAACACTCCGTTAGGAGGGGAGACGCTGGTGATTAAGTGACTGGGACAAAAATAGACTTTTTGACATTTATTTCGGGGGTTCATCAAAGAACATCTGCCAGACCAGGTCCGTGCACGTTGTTGTGCACGTAAAGGGCGACCAGCGTCCACACTTGTCCAAACAACAAACACACGCACGCATACTTGGCGGGGATGCCCTCCGACTGAACCGCGTCTCTGCTGCTTGTTTGGCTCAGGGGCGGAGGCGCCTCGCTTGCCGGTTCCCCGTAACCTCGCCGGCTCCCCGTAACCTCGCTTGCTGGCTCCCCGTAACCTCGCTTGCTGGCTCCCCGTAACCTCGCTTGTCGACACCCCGTAACCTCGCTCGCCGGCTCCCCGTAACCTCGCTCCCCGTAACCTCGCTCGCTGGCTCCCCGTAACCTCGCTTGCTCCCTGGCTCCCCGTAACCTCGCTTGTCGACACCCCGTAACCCCGCTCGCCGGCTCCCCGTAACCTCGCTCCCTGGCTCCCCGTAACCTCGCTTGCCGACACCCCGTAACCTCGCTTGTCGGCTCCCCGTAACCTCGCTTGCCGACACCCCGTAACCTCGCTTGCCGACACCCCGTAACCTCGCTTGCCGACACCCCGTAATCTCGCTTGCCGGCTCCCCGTAACCTCGCTTGCTCGCCGGCTCCCCGTAACCTCGCTTGCCGACACCGCGTAATCTCGCTCGCCGGCTTTCCGTAACCTCGCTTGTCGGCTCCCCGTAACCTCGCTTGCCGACACCCCGTAACCTCGCTTGCCGACACCCCGTAACCTCGCTTGCCGACACCCCGTAACCTCGATTGCCGGCTCCCCGTAACCTCGCTTGCCGGCTCCCCGTAACCTCGCTCGGCCGGCGGGAGGTCCGCCCTCCCACTCAATGACGACACTCGGGTCGCAAGAGTGTGAAAAGGCAGAATGTGTTCACCGCCGTGGAAGAAGGAAGGAGGACGCCGACACCTTTTCGCGAGCTCGAGCCCGCTTTCGCGCACTCTTGTCCGGGGATCCGGTTGCCAGGACACCCCCCGGGGGAGCGGAAGAGGCCAAGCTCACGGTCAGACCGGACCCAGCCCGCCTGTGCGTGTGTTATTTATCGTGCCATTTCCCCGCCGAAAGCCCACAACGACCACCCTGTGTGCTATTCTTAGAAGCGGCCCCGTGCGTGCGTGTGCGTGTGCGTGTGCCAGCAACAAAAAAACATTTCTTGCGCTTGAGAAAAGGTCACTTGAGCGGCGCTCTTTTTACACGCTTTTAAGCAACACAAGCGTGTGGGACGTTTGGCAACAACAATAAGCCAACAACACGACAATATTTGAAGTATTTTGCCTCACCTGGATAATTCGGCGTCACTTCCAGCCAACTTGCGCCGTTTTTTGTCCTCTTTTGACAAGTTTTAAACAGCAAAAAGTGCCGAAGGGGTTATCCACGCTAAAGGAAAGTCATCCTTATTTGTTGAAAAAAATGAAGCCAGTTTCGCGATGTAGAATCCGAGTGAGGGTACAGGTGGCGAAGAAGTCCCGGGGAAATCAACTCAGCTCGGATGAAGCCCGAAAGAGCAGGAGCGCCATGTTGGCTTGGAGCGGAGCACACGCCGTCCTCCTCGGCTCTTCTCGCGGCCGCTCTCCGTCACTCCATAGCCGGTCGTCGTGTTGTCTGCTCTCGTAATGGCCGGCTAGTCGCTTCGGGAGAGCTCCGGTCGGGTTGTTCTGCTCGCGTGGCTCCCACGTCCGCGGCAACACGACGACGAAGAAGAAGCCGAAGAAAAGGACAAAGCGCTCGGGAAGTGTACCGACGGCGGCCCGGGAAAGTCGCTCGTTCGTACGGTCGTCGGTTTTGAGTTAGTCGGTAGGGAGGGAGGCTCGTTTGGGGAGTGCCGCCGCCGCCGCGCGGAGTGGGTGAATGTGCCGAGACCGAGAGACTCGCTCTCCACTCCCACTCCCACTCCCACTCGCGCAGACTCTACCCAGAAGGCCAGTCGGGAGACCGCAATTAGCATAAGCCTACACGCACACGCACACGCGCGCACACACTCACTCACGCACACACTCACGCACACTCACGCACACACACACGCACAGGCAAGCGCACACACTAGAAAACAGCGATAGGCGGTGAAAAGGCTGTGAATTCCACTTAGTAGCTTTCAAAATAGAAGCTCAGTGAAACTGAATGGTTTTAATAAACAATATGCACTCTAAAAAGTCACTTTTTATATATTGTATATAGAACATACAGGGATCCTAGTTGGGTAAAACAAAATAGAGAAATAGAAAAATATAAGCCGGGGTCAAGGAGCCCCTTTGGAGTTCATTGGGCAATTAATTAAAGGCCTACTGAAATTTTTTTTATTTATTTAAACGGGGATAGCAGATCCATTCTTTGTGTCATACTTGATCATTTCACGATATTGCCATATTTTTTGAAAGGATTTAGTAGAGAACATTGGCGATAAAGTTCCGAACTTTTGGTCGCTGATAAAAAAAGCCTTGCCTGTACCGGAAGTAGCGTGACGTCACAGGTTGAAAGGCTCCTCACATTTCCACATTGTTTTCAATGCAGCGAGAGTGATTTGGACCGAGAAAGCGACGATTACCCCATTAATTTGAGCCAGGATGAAAGATTCGTGGATGAGGAATGTGAGAGTGAAGGACTAGAGTGCAGTGCAGGACGCATCTTTTTTCGCTCTGACCGTAACTTAGGTACAAGCTGGCTCATTGGATTCCACACTCTCTCCTTTTTCTATTGTGGATCACGGATTTGTATTTTAAACCACCTGGGATACTATATCCTCTTGAAAATGAGAGTCGAGAACGCAAAATGGAAATTCACAGTGACTTTTATCTCCACGGCAATACATCGGCGAAGCACTTTAGCTATGGAGCTAACGTGATAGCATCGTGCTTAACTGCAGATAGAAACAAAATAAATAAACCACTGACTGGAAGGATAGACAGAAGATCAACAATACTATTAAACCATGGACATGTAAATACACGGTTAATGCTTTCCAGCCTGGCGAAGCTTAACAATGCTGTTGCTAATGACGCCATTGAAGCTAACTTAGCAACGGGACCTCACAGAGCTATGCTAAAAACATTAGCTATCCACCTACGCCAGCCAGCCCTCATCTGCTCATCAACACCCGTGCTCACCTGCGTTCCAGCGATCGACGGAGCGACAAAGGACTTCACCCGATCATCAATGGGGTCGGCGGCTAGCGTCGGATAGCTCGTCTGCTATCCAAGTCAAAGTCCTCCTGGTTGTGTTGCTGCAGCCAGCCGCTAATACACCGATCCCACCTACAACTTTCTTCTTTGCAGTCTTCATTGTTCATTAAACAAATTGCAAAAGATTCACCAACACAGATGTCCAGAATACTGTGGAATTTTGCCATGAAAACCGAGCTTTTTGTATTGGATACAATGTGTCCGAATACTTCCGTTTCAACGATCGACGTCACGCGCAAACGTCATCATACATAGACGTTTTCAACCGGAAGTTTCGCAGGAAATTTAAAATTGCACTTTAAGTTAACTCTAAGTTAACCCGGCCGTATTGGCATGTGTTGCAATGTTAAGATGTCATCATTGATATATAAACTATCAGACTGCATGGTCGCTAGTAGTGGCTTTCAGTAGGCCTTTAAGAGAAAATAGCCCTATGGCTAGTGTCGTCATGTATACAAATATCAATGTAAAGTTCCAAGTAAATTTAAGAATAATCACATAATTCCATCCATCCATTTTCTACCGCTTGTCCCTTTCAGGGGTGGCGGGGGGTGCTGGATAACCTGACTCTCGCCAGATCCTTGTAGTTGGCTGAGCTCCACACAAGGATCTGGGCTCATTGCAAACTCCTTCAAGATAGCAAAATATAATGAACCAATCAGGATCGCCGGGCAGGATTTCTTAGATGTGACGGAGCGCCGGAGCGACTGTTTGATTCAAACAACAATGGCGGCACGCAGCGAGGAGTCGTGTGCTGGCATATTTTCTTTGCACAAACAACATCGATCGTCTACTGACATTGCTGCGTTGTTTTAGTAAAAGTTCTCTATCGTTTGGCTCTGTCGTTATCCAATATGTCGGCTGTTCTGTTTTGGATTTCCCAGCGTCGCTCTCATCAGCATCACGAGTTGATTTGGATGCGAGTGCTTGAAGTAGCACGTCATTCAAGATAACGGACAAGTGGTTTATCCAATCACATACAATGATTTTTTTACAAGGCCCCGCCTTCTGGAATACATCTCCTCTTGAGAAGTCCCAGATCCTTGTGTGGAGCTCAGCGAACAAGGATCTGGCCAGAGTCAGGTTAGGTGCTGGAGCCTATCTTATGATTATAAATGTTGTTAATAGTTTGTTGAACTGGTGAGTAACTTAGTACAGTCATGGACTACGTTTACACTGCAGGCCAATGTTGCCCGAATCCGATTTTTTCGAAATCATATTTTTTCCAGCTGTTTGCTTACACTGCTGGTCCAATGTGATCTTCATCTTTTCCAGCTGTTTGCTTACACTGCTGGTCCAATGTGATCTTCATCAGACTCCAGACTCTCATTCACTTGTACGCGCAGTTCCATAAAGCGAAAACAAAAGAAGTGGAGCGAGCGGATTCCGTAAACGAACAAGGAAGTCGCTACTACTGCTGCTTTGCAAAATAAAGTCGCCAAACCTTAAAAATAAGAAACATGAAAAATAAAGTAATATAATGTATGAATTGATATATATGATGTAATATATTTGGCAGGTTTCTAATATTTTTATGGCTGTTAAGTAGAGGAGACATGGATCTACATTAGCTTTATTTTTCAATTCTCTTATAGTTAAAGTTAAAGTACCAATGATTGGTGGTGTGGTGAGATTTGTCCTTTGCATTTGACCCATCCCCTTGTTCACCACCTGGGAGGTGAGGGGAGCAGTGGGCAGCAGGGGTGGCCACACCCGGGAATCATTTTTGGTGATTTAATCCCCAATTCCAAGCCTTGATGCTGAGTGCCAAGCAGGGAGGTAATGGCTCCCAGTTTTATAGTCTTTGGTATGACTCGGCCGGGGTTTGAACTCACAACCTACCCACCTCAAGGCGGACACTCTAACCACTAGCCCACTGAGTAGGCCTAGTTGAGTTGAGTTGTTATGCAAACAACTTACGCAATGTACACAACATGTAATAGAATACGAGACAATACATGTCACAACAATTGCTATTTAATCGGAATCAAAATATACTATACATACACTATATACATCTTCATATATTACATATAGTCTATTATTTGCACACTTTTCACTAGAGATGCACCGAAAATTTGGCCGCTGAAAAAATACTTTGCTTACCGAAACTGGGTGTTGTGATGACGTATCTACTTCCGCTGGCGAGCCGCATCTTTTTCTGCGCACACAATGGACATAGCTCAACCATCCATCCATCCATCCATCCATTTTCTACCGTTTGTCCCTTTTGGGGTCACGGGGGGTCCTGGAGCCTATCTCAGCTGCATTCGGGCGGAAGGCGGGGTACACCCTGGACAAGTCGCCACCTCATCACAGGGCCAACACAGATAGACAACATTCACACACTAGGGACCATTTAGTGTTGCCAATCAACCTATCCCCAGGTGCATGCCTTTGGAGGTGGGAGGGGCCTATCCCCAGGTGCATGTCTTTGAAGGTGGGAGGGGCCTATCCCCAGGTGCATGTCTTTGAAGGTGGGAGGGGCCTATCCCCAGGTGCATGTCTTTGGAGGTGGGAGGGGCCTATCCCCAGGTGCATGTCTTTGGAGGTGGGAGGGGCCTATCCTCAGGTACGGAATGGTTGAAAAATGTGGAAATGGTGGAAGTTTGAAAAATGGCCAATTAATTTTGAATGGGGAAAAATGTCCTGGAAAACCTGGAATTCTGGTAAATCTGGGAATTTTTGGAATTTGTCAAAGGAAAGCCCGCGATTCCCAAATAGGCTGAACAGTTTGAAGTTGGAATGGGGTGAAAAATGTGGAAGGTAGAGCGCAGCAAAATAATAATAAGAAAAAGCATACGTGTGAACGCTCTGGAGCAGAAGTTGAAGTTGAGGAATAAATAGATGAATTGTGGTGTACAAAACCACACCTTGACACAATTAGCATTGAAAGGTATTCATCGCCAACACATACTTTTTCAAAGCTATGGATCGGTGGACACATCCATCAATACAACTGATCGGTGGACACATCCATCAATACAAGTGACTTTGGCTCTGGTGAAGTGTACCTAATGTTGTGTCTCTATGTTGTAATGACCTTTCCCGTAGTAACCAGGAAGAGAAGGACATTAGCATTGACAGTAATTAGCAGTGGTAGGTTCAAGGACACTGAAGCAGCAGTGGTAGGTTCAAGGACACTGAAGCAGCAGTGGTAGGTTCAAGGACACTGAAGTAGCAGTGGTAGGTTCAAGGACACTGAAGCAGCAGTGGTAGGTTCAAGGACACTGAAGCAGCAGTGGTAGGTTCAAGGACACTGAAGCAGCAGTGGTAGGTTCAAGGACACTGAAGTAGCAGTGGTAGGTTCAAGGACACTGAAGTAGCAGTGGTAGGTTCAAGGACACTGAAGTAGCAGTGGTAGGTTCAAGGACACTGAAGCAGCAGTGGTAGGTTCAAGGACACTGAAGCATCAGAAACCAAAGAGGTGATACTGTGTCGATCCCTCCACGTGTGTGTCACTTTAACAGAAAATAAGGTGATCTAAATGGAACTAAGAATAAGGAAAAGTCCTGAAGTCTAGTGTCATTTTCATTTGACAGCACGGTGGAAGAGGGGTTAGTGCGTCTGCCTCACAATATGAAGGTCCTGAGTAGTCGTGAGTTCAATCCCTGGCTCGGGATCTTTCTGTGTGGAGTTTGCATGTTCTCCCCGTGACTGCGTGGGTTCTACTCCGGCTTCCTCCCACTTCCAAAGACATGCACCTGGGGATAGGCCCCTCCCACCTCCAAAGACATGCACCTGGGGATAGGCCCCTCCCACCTCCAAAGACATGCATCTGGGGATAGGCCCCTCCCACCTCCAAAGACATGCACCTGGGGATAGGCCCCTCCCACCTCCAAAGACATGCACCTGGGGATAGGCCCCTCCCACCTCCAAAGACATGCACCTGGGGATAGGCCCCTCCCACCTTCAAAGACATGCATCTGGGGATAGGCCCCTCCCACCTCCAAAGACATGCACCTGGGGATAGGCCCCTCCCACCTTCAAAGACATGCATCTGGGGATAGGCCCCTCACACCTCCAAAGACATGCACCTGGGGATAGGCCCCTCCCACCTCCAAAGACATGCACCTGGTGATAGGCCCCTCCCACCTCCAAAGACATGCACCCGGTTAATAGGTTGATTGGCAACACTAAATGGTCCCTAGTGTGTGAATGTTGTCTGTCTATCTGTGTTGGCCCTGTGATGAGGTGGCGACTTGTCCAGGGTGTACTCCGCCTTCCGCCCGAATGCAGCTGAGATAGGCTCCCGCACCCCCGCGACCCTGAAAGGGAAAGGGCGGTAGAAAATGGATGGAAATGTGGTGACTTTTTTAATCCAGACCGATGACCATATGAAATAACAACACAGTATCAGTGTCAATACAGTTAGAGAGTGTGTCACACACTCATTTACTGCTCACTAGTAATTAGGGCTATGCTCACACTGTAGCTCACTTCCCATCCCCCCCCCCCCACCCCCATAAGTGACATGTATGTGACTTTTTCATGCCAGTGTGAACGATATCATTCTGATTTTTCAAAATCAGACCCAGGCCTTTTTAAGTGTCATAAATCTGACATGTATAAGATGCAACTGCAGTCTGAACGCATTCATCCCACCAATATGTCTTTAAAAAGTGACAAACGTCATCATTTCCCCCCAAAATAGACGTTTGTGGAAGGACAAAGTGGAAAAGAAGATCACCCACACGCTTCTCGGAACACCCGTCAAAGCAAATTCCTCCTTTAATTCATCGCCTACTCCAAATCATTTGTTTATAAAATGTTAACTGGGGTTGCCTTGAAACTGGCACACATGTGCGGGGACTGAGACCTTCTAGAATCGGAGCCATGTCAACCGTGCCATGTGTCACCTGTCATGTGAAGGAGTGCATAAAAAGATGGAGTTGAACAAAAGTCCGAGTAAGACATCATATCCTGGAGTGTTGACGTAGCGTTCTTCACCTTTTTGACCTCGGGCCCAATGTTGTCACTCAAATATTAACACTGCATTAGTATTGTTACTCTTGATTTTAATCGTACTCAAGAAATCTATCTAACCTACTTGCTTTAACGGGATATCAAATGGTATGAACCATGACACCAAAAGAAGGGACTGGTCAAAAAGAATGACAAACACAACTACACAGTGCTAACATACGTCAAATCTAAGTATAAATAATAATACATATTTTTGAATAAACTGTCAAAACACAGCTTCACCACTTTAGTCATACTTTTTGCGCTTAAACAAGTTTGAGATTGTCAATACTGCTACAAGTGGTGGAAAAGGGTATTACAACCATGCACCGCTGCTGACAAGCAGATCTTTTTGGCGGACCACTGGCTTCAAAAAACAGGTCTTCTGTATTTTGTTGTCAAGATTGATCCAAGACGAGACTGAGGGCAGCCAAATAGATACTGCACTATCCAGGTCTCAGGCAAAGTAACTGCAAGTTAGCATGTCCTCAAGATGGATCCAAGACGAGACTGAGGGCAGCCAAATAGATACTGCACTATCCAGGTCTCAGGCAAAGTAACTGCAAGTTAGCATGTCCTCACATTTGATTGGAGGCGAGACTGAGGGCAGCCATAAGAATGCTATTGCAGCATCCAGAGCTAAGGTAAGCTAGCAATAGCATTCGTCATGTGCAATTCTCCATCCTTAAACGTTACTATTAGACGTGTCCGATAATGGCTTTCTTGCTGATATCCGATATTGTCCAACTCTTAATTACAGATTCCGATATCAAGCGATACTGATATATACAGTGGTGGAATGAACACATTATTATGCCTCATTTTGTTGTGATGCCCCGCTGGATGCATTCAACAATGTAACAAGGTTTTCCAAAATAAATCAACTCAAGTTATGTAAAAAAATGCCAACATGGCACTGCCATATTTATTATTGAAGTCACAAAGTGCATTATTTTTTTTAACATGCCTCAAAACAGCAGCTTGGAATTTGGGACATGCTCTCCCTGAGAGAGCATGAGGAGGGTGAGTAGTGGGGGGTGTATATTGTAGCGTCCCGGAAGAGTTAGTGCTGCAAGGGGTTCTGGGTATTTGTTGTGTTGTGTTTATGTTGTGTTACGGTGCGGATGTTCTCTGAAATGTGTTTGTCATTCTTGTTTGGTGTGGGTTCACAGTGTGGCGCATATTTGTAACAGTGTTCAACTTGTTTATACGTCCACCCTCAGTGTGACCTGTATGGCTGTTGACCAAGTATGCCTTGCATTCACTTGTGTGTGTGAAAAGCCGTAGATATTATGTGACTGGGCCGGCACGCAAAGGCAGTGCCTTTAATGTTTATTGGCGCTCTGTACTTCTCCCTACGTCCGTGTACACAGCGGCCTTTTAAAAAGTCATACATTTTACTTTTGAAACAGATATTTCTGATATTACATTTTAAAGCATTTATCGGCCGATAATATCGGCAGTCTGATATTGTTGGACATCTCTAGTTACTATGACGACAAATCTGTTCAACCGATGATTTATGTCATGGCATGTGAACAGGAATAGACGCCCAATTAGTGAGTTAGTCGGGCCGAGTAGGTACCGTGCAGTGGAAACGGGGTTTATTTAGTGTAGCGAAGAACAAGTATTGGACGCGTGGTTTGAAAAAATGGCCGCAGGTTTGATGGCCGTTCTCAGCAAGATGTCCGGCAGCTCCTTTTTCCCCTCAACAATTAGGCCCTCACTATCTAAATAAAGTGTCACTTTAGTGTTTTTCCAAGCCGGCAGATCTGTGAAGCATGAGGCAGCGGAGATGAAGAGACGGGGGGGGGGAGGTGTGCGCTCAAGGCTGGGGCACATCTGTTAAGGCTCCCATGTCAAGTGAGGAAGAGGAGGAGGAGGCTGCAGCCTGAGGTGTGCGCGCATGATGTGTTGGTGCGGCAGACACACACACAGACACACAGACAGACAGACAGACAGGCCGGCTGAGAGACAGACAGACCGGCAGGGAGGACAGACGGGAGCAGAGTAGGAGTGGGAAAAGAGGAAGACTTGGCAAAGGAAAGACTCCGGCTGCCTTCTTCGCCACAGCTGTGGAAAGTAGGAGTTGCAGCAGCAACATAGCGAGCGCTCGTCTCACGTGTGCAACAACACAAAGCTCAGGCAAATTGCTGGGAAGATTGATGTTTTTCACAGAAAGAACAAATGACAGAAGAGACGAGACGTTGGTGCACCTTGGCTAAACCAAACAAACACATTTTGCATTCAAAATAAATAAATTCACGCACACACAAAATACATTCAAAAAATCAAGTATTGTAATGCGCATGCCAGGCCACTAGTTGGCGATGTCATATTAGCTGCACCTTTTATGGCGTAACACACCACAAAAGTGACCTAAAATGACTTCAAATGTAGTCTTTTGTAGTTTTTGTTGCATTGGGGGATGTTGACCCTCAATGAGAATGACATGGCAAGACCATTGGTAGGCTCCTGAACCCACAAAGTAGACAAAGAAAGGCAAGCAAAACTTTGGTAGGCTCCTGAACCCACAAAGTAGACAAAGAAAGGCAAGCAAAACTTTGGTAGGCTCCTGAACCCACAAAGTAGACAAAGAAAGGCAAGCAAAACTTTGGTTTGCTAATCTTAACGTACAACACTGTTTAATGTGGCAAAATGTCTCCATAAAGTAGGTTGAAAAAAGGCAAACTTAACTATTTTTTTCTCTTTTTAACTTACCACACAGTCAACTTTGTCAAAATGTCTCGATAAAAAGAAAAACGGTCACAAACATTTATTTATATAATTTTAAAGTCCGACAGGGTCAACTTTGTCAAAATGTCTTGAAAAGATACATTAAAAAAGGCAACATAACATTTTTTCAATGTAATTTTAACGTCCGACTGGACCAACTTTGTCAAAATATCTTGATAAAATACATTAAAAAAGGCAAAAAAAATTTTAAAGTCATTTTAATGTCTGACAGGGTCAACTTTGTCAAAATATCTTGATAAGATACATTAAAAAAGGCAAACATAACATTTTTAATGTAATTTTAACATCCAACAGGGTCAATTTTGTCAAAATATCTTGATGAAATACATTTAAAAAGGCAAACATAAAATGTTAAGTCATTTTAACGTCCGACACGGTCAATTATGTCAAAATATCTTCATAAAATACATTTGAAAAAGGCAAACAAAAAAATGTTTTAAGTCATTTTAATGTCTGACAGGGTCAACTTTGTGAAAATATTTTGATAAGATACATTAAAAAAGGCAAACATAAAATTTTTACTGTCATTTTAACGTCCGACAGGGTCAACTTTGTCAAAATATCTTGATAAAATACATTTAAAAAGACAAACAAATTTAAAAAAAAAAAATCATTTTAATGTCCGACAGGGTCAACTTTGTCAAAATATCTTGATAAAATACATTAAAAAAGGCAACATAACATTTTTTAATGCCGTTTTAACGTCTGACAAGGTGAACCTTGTCAAAATATCTTGATAAAATACATTAAAAAAGGCAAACATAAAATTTTTACTGTCATTTTAACGTCTGACAGGGTCAACTTTGTCAAAATATCTTGATAAAATACATTTAAAAAGGAAAACAAAAAATGTTTTAAGTCATTTTAATGTTCAACAGGGTCAACTTTGTCAAAATATCTTGATAAGATACATTAAAAAAGGCAAACATACATTTTTAATGTAATTTTAACGTCCGACAGGGTCAACTTTGTCAAAATATCTTGATAAAATACATTAAAAAAGGCAACATAACATTTTTTTAATACCATTTTAGTGTCCAACAAGGTGAACCTTGTCAAAATATCTTGATAAAATACATTAAAAAAGGCAACATAATTTTTTAAAATGTAATTTTAACGTCCAACAGGGTCAACTTTGTCAAAATGTCTTGATAAAATACATTCAAAAAGGCAACATACATTTTTTTTGTCATTTTAATGTCCGACAGGGTCAACTTTGTCAAAATATCGTGATAAAATACATTAAAAAAGGCAAACATAATTTTTTTTGTCATTTTAACGTCCGACAGGGTCAACTTTGTCAAAATGTCTCTTTTTTTTTTTTTTTTTAAATAAAAAGACAAACATAATTTTTTTTTCTTATTTTAACGTTCGAAACATTTATACAGAAACGTATTTTCAATAGCCTTTAAATATGCAGGCGTATTTTGGACATGACATTTCTGATGGAATGATTTGAGGAATATAAAATGTACAAGTACCTAATATTATTACAACAGATGTGACGTACATACGCCATGATAGTATATATCTGTATCATCAATCAATTTAAGTGGACCCCGACTTAAACAAGTTGAACAACTTATTGGGGTGTTACCATTTAGTGGTCAATTGTACGGAATATGTACTGTACTGTGCAACCTACTAATAAAAGTCTCAATCAATCAATCAATGAAGCGTAATGCAGAAATAAATATCTTGAGGACGAGCGCAAACAAACAAGTGTTGCTGTTTTAGTTGGGATTTACTGGAGAATAGCTAACATTTGATGAAGTGAAGTGAAGTGAATTACATTTATATAGCGCTTTTTCTCAAGTGACTCAAAGCGCTTTACATAGTGAAACTCAATATCTAAGTTACATTCAAACCAGTGTGGGTGGCACTGGGAGCAGGTGGGTAAAGTGTCTTGCCCAAGGACACAACGGCAGTGACTAGGATGGCGGAAGCGGGGATCGAACCTGCAACCCTCAAGTTGCTGGCACGGCCGCTCTACCAACCGAGCTATACCGCCCCATGTATCGTAATGTAACTTATTGGCCAATTTGTACCCATTTTGTTAAGAATGTTGGAAACTTTTCAGAATGAAAACGCATGCAATTTATTTTAATCTGAAAAACAACCAAAATATTTATTATCAATAATTAAAAACATGCTAACAGCTGCAGTATGAACGTCACCTTTTTTGTGAATCCACTTTCAGAAGACTAAAAAATGCAAGTAAAAAAATGAAACCATTTTTCCCCGAGTCAAATTCTGCATTCCAACTTTGACCGTGCACTTCCTCACGTCCGCTCATAAATTGAGCGTCACCGGGGAGAAGAATGGTCACGTAGTGCGACATCTACAGTCACGGCTGGTTAGCATTGTCTGCACAAACAAGTCATCTACAGCCGAGCCACGCAGTCAACAAGGTCGCCGTCCACGGCCAAACACAAGGTCAGCTTTTCTTCTTGTTTTTATCTTTAGATTTATGGACCCCGGATGCCACTTTTGGGGGGTTGTAAAATGCTGACTTGGCGTGGACAAAGTGTTGTTTAACAGGGTCGTTCCTTTCCTTTTATTCCGCTTTACCCACGGTGACTGTGTGAGTTTTCACTCTAAAAATACGCTTTGATCGATCAAAGAGTCCAAAACTTGGAGGCTGCAGGGAAAGAGTTCAGAAGGATGTTTTTTCTTTCCCTCTACGTAGTGGAAGCCAAAGCAGCCTTTCACGTGGTTGGAGTTTGGCATCGTCTTCAGGCCCCTTGGCAAGGTGTCGTCATGTTGGACCTGGTCCCCGTTGCCTTTTTACACATGCAAAAACACTCTGTGTTAATATGTCACGGGTGTGGTTTTCAGACGTGGTGGTTGCAAACACGCCAATGAGCCTGGATCTTCAGGATTGACTCTCAGGTTGTGGTCCATTTACAGGTTGAAGGTACTACTTTATCTCTTTGATACACATGGTTTTGGCTAGCAGGGAGGCTCTGGTCTCGGTCCTGGTTACTAAAAAGGACAGGTCTCATCTCTTTGACACTGGTATCCCTTTGAAGACTTTGGTTCAAGTTCAGGTGAAAGTACTAAATTGAGGTGTGATCTTCAGAATTGTACGAACAGGTCCTTCAGTCTACGAGACTCGCTCCATGTGATTATAGAAGTGGGTGGCAGGTCTCTCATTACAGTTGTGTGCAAGAGCTGGCTAGCAAATTCTTGGTACCTGATTCTTTTGTGACCCCCTTGACGACTTTGGTTCAAGTTCGGGTGAAAGTAGTAGCCTTTGCAACCTACTGTGTCAAAAGCAGGTGGTTCATCGGTTGACCAGTTGGAAGGACCCCTAAGAGAGACGGTGTAAGTGAAGTACTGGGTTAGAAATAGTAGTCTTTCATGTCCTTTTGGCATTTGGTGTCCAATCAGGCAAAGGCTGGAGACATCAAAGAGTTCACTACTCAGCTTAGTAAGCTATTAGACGCAGGCAAGAACAGAAAAAGCGGCTAGATCACAGAATCCCTTGGCAAACTAAATTATCGAAAAAGCTCTGCCAGTATTTTGTGAACTTCCCCCAAAGCTACTTGCAAACAGCCATTATGAAAAGGGGTTTAAAGCTAGGTGAGTTTCACTCTTTCCAGTTGAGAGAGAACCAAACAAGTTCATTCCGTGCGGTAAATCAGAAGTGGTATGGCTTGCTGGAGACCATGACAGGAGTGCCAAGTGGTCAAGACCCTTTTGTGGGGCATGAAAGAAAAACCTGTGCGGCAACAAAGAAACCAACCTTAAACCCAGGAAACTAGGTTTGGGAGAAGGGTGCTAGCTGCTAAACGCTATGTACCATTAGGATTTCTTCTTCTTATATTACTATCATTGGAGGGCCAGTTGGAAGGACCCCCTTAGTGAAGACCCCTGTCTGAGACATGCCAAGAAGCCTGGATCTTTGGACAGCAGTCCAATGATCCTCCGCCTTTAGAGTAATGCCAGGTTGAGGTCAGTAGCCTCTTCTTCTGTTACACGCGGTGTCAGAAGTTGCAAGTCGGGAGGCCAATCCTCCTCCAGCTGAAAGGAAAGATGACCCCTGTGGAGGGTGAATGGGGGCACCCTGTGTGGGGGTGTACACCAAGACGACAAGCTTGGCTGTTTGGGGTCAGTCTGAGTGGAAGGTACGAGTGTCTTCCTTCTGACAACCACCATGTCACCAATGAAAAGATGTCATCATTTCTTACAACAAAATCACAACATGTTTTCAACAGCTCTTTTTACATTTTGACCTGTGACCAAGTCCTGGTCCTGGTCCTGGTCCTGGTTCAAGCACCCTGGAGAATAGAAAGCTAAGCATTACTCACTGGAAACCTGGATTATAGAAAGACTGCGGCCAAACACAAGCAGAAAGAGAGAAAAAAGGGAAAAAAACACCTTTGCCGAGAGCTGGATGGAGACGCATCAACAGCTGCGCTTTTTACCACCGTCAGCGACCGGCGGCGGTTTTCAAAAAGCCCGCACGTGTCTTTTGAGCCGGAGAGCGGCGAGGAGGAATGCGCTTGAAACCTGCCCGTCCCCAATCCACCCCACCACCCCCCGGCCTCCCGCCGCACATGTGTCCTCCTCGCACACATTCAGGTGTCGTAAAGAGCAACGCACCGTGATGCGGGGGGGGGGGGGGGGGGGGGGGTGGGGGGGGCGCACCCCGGCGAAAGAGCGGCGCCCTGGGAGGTCGCAGTGATCCCGCCATCTGCTGCCGCAATCAGACTGGAGCGCTGGACTGGCTCGCACAAAAACACCCTTTGGTAAATATACGCATGCTGTCCTCAAAAACACACACACTGACGCTGACACACATTCAGGAAGGGCTGCCTGCCAACATCACACCACACACACACACACACACACACACACACACACACACACACTCTCTTGTATTTATTACCTTCTTGAGACCTCCAAAAAATGCCTATTTCTAGTATTAAAATAAAAGTCGTCATTTTACTCAACGCAAGAAAAACTGAACATTTGTGCAATATTATGATAAAAGTTGCAATTTTACAAGAAAAGCTTACATTTTTGGCAATTTTATGAAAAGAGTCGTAATTTTACTCAACAAAAGTCCCAATTTTATAAGAAAACTTTAACATTTTGGCAATATTATAATAATAATCGGAATTTTACTTGCCAAAATGATGACAAAAGTCATCCTTTTACTTAAAAAATGTCACTATTTTACAAGAACAACAAAAAAATTGGCAATTTTGTGATAAGTCAAAATTTTCTATGACAAATGTCACCATTTTGCATTAAAAAGTAAGAATCGTACATAAAAAATAATTTAATGAGAAAATATTGCTATATTACAGAAACAGAAAAAATATTAACAATTTGATCAGAAAAAAGTCCACCCATTGTGAGAAAAAGGCTACTTTTAGTTTATTTTGTGTTTGTTTTTAATCTTCATTATTCACTTCGTTATTACATTATATTTCATTTTCTTACACACACTTGTTATTACATATGTTGGCCAGAGGGGGAGCACTTGAAATTTGTACACACACTTGTTATTTCATATGTTAGCCAGAGGGGGAGCACTTTTTAAAGCGACACACAGTCAATGTGACAAATGCCTCCTTTTTGGCAGCACCCTCATTTAGATGATGTCACCACTAATGACACATTCAATATTACATGCAATGTTATTCATTTATGTCATCACTTCTTCACACCTCCTCATATGGAAGATACTTTTCCTTGTTGATGTCTCAAGAAGGGTAGAAATACAAGAACGCACACACACACACACACACACACACACACACACACACACACACACACACACACACACACACACACACACACACACACACACACACACACACACACACACACACACACACACACACACACACACACACACACACACACACACACACGTGGAGTGGGAGCCAGGCAGCCAGGCAGCAGCAGCTCAGATTGCAGGAAGCTCTTTGCACGCAGGTCAGGCCGCAGCAGCCGGGACTAATCAGCAGCATCCACCTGCAGATTGTTATGGATGGCTTAGTGCGAGTCACACACACACACACACACACACACACACACACACACACACACACACACACACACACACACACACACACACACACACACACACACACACACACACACACACACACATGCGCGCACCAACACCACCACCAAGGCCTCGCTGCACAACAAGTGAGGCTCCTTTTGCTTTCTTCTAACTGGTTACAGACACACGTCGGCCGGCCGAGAGGACTTGACCTCGGACCACCAGGACCACCGGCCGAGAGGACTTGACCTCGGACCACCAGGACAACCGGCCGAGAGGACTTGACCTCGGACCACCAGGACCACCGGCCGAGAGGACTTGACCTCGGACCACCAGGACAACCGGCCGAGAGGACTTGACCTCGGACCACCAGGACAACCAGGACCACTGGTCGAGAGGACTTGACCTCGGACCACCAGGACAACCGGCCGAGAGGACTTGACCTCGGACCACCAGGACAACCGGCCGAGAGGACTTGACCTCGGACCACCAGGACAACCGGCCGAGAGGACTTGACCTCGGACCACCAGGACAACCGGCCGAGAGGACTTGACCTCGGACCACCAGGACAACCGGCCGAGAGGACTTGACCTCGGACCACCAGGACAACCGGCCGAGAGGACTTGACCTCGGACCACCAGGACAACCGGCCGAGAGGACTTGACCTCGGACCACCAGGACAACCGGCCGAGAGGACTTGACCTCGGACCACCAGGACAACCGGCCGAGAGGACTTGACCTCGGACCACCAGGACAACCGGCCGAGAGGACTTGACCTCGGACCACCAGGACAACCGGCCGAGAGGACTTGACCTCGGACCACCAGGACAACCGGCAGAGAGGACTTGACCTCGGACCACCAGGACAACCGGCCGAGAGGACTTGACCTCGGACCACCAGGACCACCGGTCGAGAGGACTTGACCTCGGACCACCAGGACAACCGGCCGAGAGGACTTGACCTCGGACCACCAGGACAACCGGCCGAGAGGACTTGACCTCGGACCACCAGGACAACCGGCCGAGAGGACTTGACCTCGGACCACCAGGACAACCAGGACCACTGGTCGAGAGGACTTGACCTCAGACCACCAGGACAACCGGCCGAGAGGACTTGACCTCGGACCACCAGGACAACCGGCCGAGAGGACTTGACCTCGGACCACCAGGACAACCGGCCGAGAGGACTTGACCTCGGACCACCAGGACAACCGGCCGAGAGGACTTGACCTCGGACCACCAGGACAACCAGGACCACTGGTCGAGAGGACTTGACCTCGGACCAGCAGGACCAGCAGGACCAGCAGGACCACCAGAGCACTTTCTTAATATTCCCACATTTTATCAAAGCTTTTTCCTCCTCCAATGTGGACTAAATGCTCATCAGTTTTTCCTCACACGGACTTCATAGAAGTAAAACATTTGGGTTTTTTCTCGTAATTTTTCATCTTTTTCCCGTACAGCTTTTTTCACTTTTGCCGCTATTTGTGTTACTTTTATTTTTTTGCGACGCTTTTTTTCATTACGATTTTATTCTCGTCGATTTTTCGATTAACTAAACTTTACAACTTTTCTCTCGTAATCCTACGATTGTTTTTATATGAAATGTAGTACATATTTTTTGGTTAACATTTTGATTATATTTAGATAATCCTAAATGTTACTTTTTCATTGCGAATTTATTCTCACTTTTCTCATGGTCGTCGTTTTTTCCCTTTATACACTTTTCGTAAAACTAAAATGAAAACCCTAGCGAGTTTTCTAATGTAAAGGTTTTAGCTCTCTCCTTCTTACTTACCATGTTTTTCTCTCCTTCTTACTTACCATGTTTTTCTATCCTTCTTACTTACCATGTTTTTCTATCCTTCTTACTTACCATGTTTTTCTATCCTTCTTACTTACCATGTTTTTCTCTCCTTCTTACTTACCATGTTTTTCTCTCCTTCTTACTTACCATGTTTTTCTCTCCTTCTTACTTACCATGTTTTTCTCTCCTTCTTACTTACCATGTTTTTCTCTCCTTCTTACTTACCATGTTTTTCTCTCCTTCTTACTTACCATGTTTTTCTCTCCTTCTTACTTACCATGTTTTTCCTCCATGTTTTTTTCATTAGGATTTTATTCTCGTCAAGTTTTCGTACAACTAAAACCTGCAACTTCTTTCAAGTTTTTTCTTGTACAGTTTTTTTTCTCCAACAGTTTGACACTTGTTACTTAGGATTTTTTAAAATTACTATAATAATCTAGTCAATTTTTCGTATAACTAAAAATGTTAAAATTTTTCTCGTAATCTTACTGTTTTACAGATTTTTTGTCTTAACATTTTGAAACTATCCTCGTAACCTTACGTCTTCATTCGGTCATTTGAGATTTTGTTCTCACTTTCGTCCTCACACATTTGTTGTATCAATAGAAATTACGAAATGTTCACATAACTTTAGAACTTTTTTGATGTAATATTTAGAAATGTTTTCAAATCTTTTTTTCTCTTAACATTTTGACTTAATGGTCATTATTTTTTTTCACACTTTTTTTAACAACTAAACCGTACAACTTATTCTCGTAACCCTACAAAATAATGTAGAGTAATATTCCACCATTTTTAAAGCATTTTGACTCTATTCTTGTTACCTTACGATGTTTTTCCTCAATGTTTTTTTTATTACGATTTTATTCTTGTCAAGTTTTCGTATAACTAAAACCTACAATTTTTTTCTCGTAACTTTTCAGTTTTTTCCTTGTTCAGTTTTTTTTCTCCAACAGTTTGAAACTTGTTACTTACATTTTTTTTTAAATTACTATAATAATCTAGTCAATTTTTCGTGTAACTAAAAATGTTTACATTTTTCTCGTAACCTTACTTCACCATTGTTTTACAGATTTTTTTTGTCTTAACATTTTGATGCTATCCTCGTAACCTTACGTTTTCTTATTTGAGATATTGTTCTCACTTTTGTCCTCCATTCTTTGTATCAATAGAAATTACAAAATTTTCGCATAACTTTTGAACTTTTTTGATGTATTATTTTGACATCCTTTCCAAAAAAAAAGTTCTCCTAACATTTTGACTAAATGTTTATTTTTTTTGTCAGACGCTTTTTTAATAACTAAAACGTACAACTTTTTATCGTAACCTTACAAAAATATTAATATTCCGCCATTTTTAAAGCATTTTGACTCTATTCTTGTTACTTCTTTCTCGTAACTTTTCAAAGTTTTTTCTTGTACAGTTTGTTTTCTCCAACAGTTTGACACTTGTCACTTACGATTTTTTTTAATTACTATAATAATGTAGTACATTTTTCGTACAACTAAAAATTTTAAGATTTTTTTCGTAACCTTACTTCACCAATGTTTTACAGATTTATTTTGTCTTAACATTTTAAAACTATCCTCGTAACCTTACGTTATCATTCGGTCATTTGAGATTTTGTTCTCACTTTCGTCCTCACACATTTTTTGTATCAATAGAAATTATGAAATGTTCACATAACTTTAGAACTTTTTGATGTAATATTTAGAAATGTTTTCAAATCTTTTTTTCTCTAAGCATTTTGACTAAATGGTCGTTATTTTTTTCTCACACGCTTTTTCTAACAACTAAAACGTACAACTATTTCCCTTAACCTTACAAAAATATTAACGCAGAGCAATATTCCGCCATTTTTAAAGCATTTTGACACTATTCTTGTTACCATACGATGTTTTTCCTCAATGTTTTTGTCATTACGATTTTATTCACGCTATTTTTGTTAAACTTTTTTTTTCTCGTAAACTTCCGATTGCATTCATGTTACATTTAGCCATTTTTCATAGTTATTTGTCTTAACATTTTAATTCAATTTGTGTAACCTCTCCAAACCTAACATTTTGTAACATTTTCTCATAACCGTACAACTTTTTAAATGTAATATGCCGTCATTTATAACTATTCTCATCATGTTGTGACTTTTGAATATTACTATAGTTCTCGCAACATTACAAATGTATTCCTATAACATGTTTTTTCTCTAACGTTACCATTTTATTATGTGACCTATTTCTGGAAAAAAAAGCCTTTTTAACTGACAGACATTTTTTAATTGCAACCTTACAACTTTTTGTGGTGACTTTCAATCAATCAATCAATCAATGTTTATTTATATAGCCCTAAATCACAAGTGTCTCAAAGGGCTGTACAAGCCACAACGGCATCCTCGGTACAGAGCCCACATATGGGCAAGGAAAAACTCACTCCAGTGGGACGTCGGTGAATGACTATGAGAAACCTTGGAGAGGACCGCATATGTGGGTAACCCCCCCCCCCCCCCCCTCTAGGGGAGACCGAAAGCAACGGATGTCGAGTGGGTCTGACATAACATTGTGAAAGTCCAGTCCACAGTGGATCCAACACATCAGCGGGAGTCCAGTCCACAGTGGGGCCAACAGGAAACCATCCCGAGCGGAGACGGGTCAGCAGCGCAGAGATGTCCCCAACCGATGCACAGGCTAGTGGTCCACCCGGGGTCCCGACTCTGGACAGCCAGCACTTCATCCATGGCCACCGGACCTATGCAACTCCCCCTCGCAAGGGACAGGGGAGAAGAGGAGAGAAGAAAAGAAACGGCAGATCAACTGGTCTAAAAAAAAGGGGGGTCTATTTAAAGGCTAGATTATACAAATGAGTTTTAAGATGGGACTTAAATGCTTCTACTGAGGTAGCATCTCTAACTGTTACCGGGAGGGCATTCCAGAGTACTGGAGCCCCAATAGAAAACGCTCTATAGCCCGCAGACTTTTTTTTGGCTCTGGGAATCACTAATAAGCCGGAGTTCTTTGAACGCAGATTTCTTGTCGGGACATATGGTACAATACAATCAGCAAGATAGGCTGGAGCTAAACCGTGTAGTATTTTATACGTAAGTAGTAAAACCTTAAAGTTATCCATCCACTTGGGTAAAACAGAATCCATCCTGTTTGGGTCCCACATCAAACTTAAGAGAGTCAATCACTTCACCATAAAAGTAGGTGACAGTGTCATCACCAGGAAAGATGAGGTCACCTACCTAGGTTCCATTCTAGAGGCTAACCTTTCCTGTGATAAAATGGCAACCAAGGTAATCAAAAAGGTTAACCAACGAACGAGATTTCTCTACAGAATTTCCTCTCTGGTCAACAAAAGCACCTTGAGGATTCTGGCGGGAACTCTCGTTCAACCCTTTTTCGATTACGCATGCACCTCCTGGTACCCTAGCACCTCCAAAACCCTCAAATCTAAACTCCAAACATCTCAGAACAAGCTAGTCAGGTTACTTCTAGACCTCCACCCCAGATCCCACCTCACTCCTACCCACTTCTCTAAAGTGGGCTGGCTCAAGGTGGAGGACAGAGTAAAACAACTTGCACTGAGCCTAGTCTATAAAATCCACTACACCTCCCTGATACCCAAGTACATGTCAAACTACTTCCTTAACGTAAATGACCGCCATAACCACAACACCAGGGGGAGCTCCACTAACCACGTTAAACCCAGATTCCGAACTAACAAAGGTCTTAACTCATTCTCTTTCTATGCCACATCAATGTGGAATGCGCTCCCAACAGGTATAAAAGAAAGGGCATCTCTATCCTCCTTCAAAACCGCTATAAAAGTTCACCTCCAGGCAGCTACAACCCTAAACTAACACCCTCCCCGGATTGCTAATAATCAAATGTAAACAATCAAATGCAGATTCTTTTTCTTATGCCTTCTGATCTCTCTCTCTCTCTCTCTCTCTCTCTCTCTCTCTATGTCCACTACTTGATGTCCATATCCCCCCCCCCCACCCCCCCCCCCCCACCCCCCCTCCACACTCCTGATTGTAAATAATGTAAATAATTCAATGTGATTATCTTGTGTGATGACTGTATTATGATGATAGTATATATGATAGTATATATCTGTATCATGAATCAATTTAAGTGGACCCCGACTTAAACAAGTTGAAAAACTTATTCGGGTGTTACCATTTAGTGGTCAATTGTACGGAATATGTACTTCACTGTGCAACCTACTAATAAAAGTCTCAATCAATCAATCAATCAAAAGTCACATCTTAAGTGCACAGGAAGCCAGTGCAAGTGAGCCAGTATAGGTATATATATATATATGTATATAAAGGTATATACAGTATAGGCGTAATATGATCAAACTTTCTTGTTTTTGTCAAAAGCCTTGGAGCCGCATTTTGTACCAACTGTAATGTTTTAATGCTAGACATAGGGAGGCCCGAAAATAATACGTTACAGTAATCGAGACGAGACGTAACGAACGCATGAATAATGATCTCAGCGTCGCTAGTGGACAAGATGGAACGAATTTTAGCGATATTACGGAGATGAAAGAAGGCCGTTTTAGTAACACTCTTAATGTGTGACTCAAACGAGAGAGTTGGGTGGAAGATAATACCCAGATTCTTTACCGAGTCGCCTTGTTTAATTGTTTGGTTGTCAAATGTTAAGGTGGTATTATTAAATAGATGTCGGTGTCTAGCAGGACCGATAATCAGCATTTCCGTTTTCTTAGCGTTGAGTTGCAAAAAGTTAGCGGACATCCATTGTTTAATTTCATTAAGACACGCCTCCAGCTGACTACAGTCCGGCGTGTTGGTCAGCTTTAGGGGCATGTAGAGTTGAGTGTCATCAGCATAACAGTGAAAGCTAACACCGTATTTGCGTATGATGTCACCTAGCGGCAGCATGTAAATACTAAAGAGTGCAGGGCCAAGAAGCGAACCCTGGGGAACTCTGCACGTTACCTTGACATAGTCCGAGGTCACATTGTTATGGGAGACACACTGCATCCTGTCAGTAAGATAAGAGTTAAACCAAGACAAGGCTAAGTCTGACATACCAATACGTGTTTTGATACGCTCTAATAAAATATTATGATCGACGGTATCGAAAGCGGCGCTAAGATCAAGAAGCAGCAACATAGATGACGCATCAGAATCCATCGTTAGCAATAGATCATTAGTCATTTTTGCGAGGGCTGTCTCCGTAGAGTGATTTGCCCTGAAACCGGATTGAAAAGGTTCACAGAGATTGTTAGTCACTAAGTGTTCATTTAGCTGCTGTGCAACAATTTTTTCGAGAATTTTGGAAATAAACGGAAGGTGGGAGACCGGTCGGTAGTTTACCATGAGGTCAGGATCGAGGTTAGGTCTTTTGAGCAGAGGATGAATAACCGCTTTTTTGAATGCTAGGGGAACAGTGCCGGAGGAAAGTGATAAGTTTATAATATTTAACACTGATGGACCTAATAATACAAACAGTTCCTTGATAAGTTTCCCAGGAAGTGGGTCAAGTAAACATGTTTGTTTTATCCCACTTACACGCTGTAATAATTCCTCTAATGTTATTTCATCAAAAATAGAGAGACTATTTTGGAGGGCAGTGTCCGTCGTATATACAGTCGTATTTGTGTTAATAGAACCCAGTTGTAGCTGGGATGCGTTGTCTTTAATCTCCTTTCTAATGAGTTCAATTTTCTTATAAAGAAATTCATCAAATCATCTGCCGAGTGGGTGGAGCTACTGGGAGGAGTCCCTTGTTGGGTTAGCGATGCTACTGTACTAAACAGAAATTTAGGATCGTTTTTGTTGAGGCGGATGAGATTTGAGTAGTATTTAGCTTTAGCTAAGGTAAGCATGCGTTTATAAGTTATTAAACTATCACTCCATGCTTGATGGAAAACCTCAAGTTTAGTCGCGCGCCATTTGCATTCCAGTTTTCTACATGATAATTTATGAGCTCTAATTTCTTCTGTAAACCATGGGGTGCGCCTTTTAGGGGCCCTTTTTTGCTTTAGCGGTGCTATACTATCAATAATTTTGCGCAAGGCATCGTCAAAGTTGTTAGTGAGGTTATCAATAGAGCCGACATAATTTGGGAATGGTGCCATTACCGAAGGCAGTAGGTCAGCAAGAGTCATCGTTGTGGCAGCATTAATGTTGCGGCCGCTATAACAGTTATTATTATTATTAGCTTGTTGACAATGAGTCAAAACTTCAAATTTTATAAGGTAATGATCGGACATTACTTTAGTATATGGAAGTATCATAACTTTGGAGGTGGTGACACCCCTGACAAGCACTAGATCTATTGTATTACCGTTGCGATGCGTGGGTTCATGTATTATTTGTGTAAGACCACAGCTATCAATTATGGTTTGGAGCGCCACGCACTGAGGGTCCGATGGGGTATTCATATGGATATTAAAGTCCCCCATTATGATTATATTGTCAGCGTGCGTCACTAGATCAGCAACGAACTCTGAGAATTCACTGATAAAGTCCGAATAGGGCCCAGGGGGGCGGTAGATAACAGCCAGGTCGAGAGGTAGCGGTGTGACAGACCTCATAGTAAGCACCTCAAACGATTTATATTTATTATTTAGGTTAGGGGTAAGGTTGAAATTTTCATTGTATATTAGTGCGACACCCCCTCCCCTTTTAAGAGGACGGGCAACATGCGCATTCGTATAGTTAGGAGGAGATGCCTCATTGAGCGCAAAAAATTCGTCTGGTTTGAGCCAGGTTTCGCTAAGACCAATAACGTTAAGATTGTTGTCTCTTATGACCTCATTAACTAATAACGCCTTGGGAGACAATGATCTTATGTTTAAAAAGCCCATATTATAGGTATTGGGCTGTTTTGATGAGTTTTTGTTAAGATTATCCGTAGTGGCAATATTAACAATGTTGCGTTTATTATGCGTAGTGCACTTTAAATAGTTTCGACCATATCTAGGAATTGATATGACGGGAATTTTCCGATTGTTTGCTTGGTGCTGCAATAGACTGGACATATCATAATTTGCCACCTCAGTAGAATGCATGTCCACCTCTGACACAGACACAACAGAAAAAACATTATGTGAATTGTGTATTATTCTAAGAGAATTGCTATGCGTACATGGATTATCCAGCCTGGCGCTGGCTAGTTCTAGCTTAACTGACTCCTCACCCGGACTAACAGACATTGTAATTGCCTGTGACTTTATTCTCATGACATTACTACTTTCATTCCAGAACAAAACAACATATCCCTGTAATATCTTAACAATATTTTGACTTTATTCGTGTTACCTTCCGACTTTTGGAATATTACATTATTTTCGTAATCATTTTTTTTGCCTCACATCAGAGCTTTGTATTGCAACATTGCAACTTTATTCTCCTTAGCATTTTTGTAACGTAAATCTTATTTTCTCACAGAGTTCTGACTTTTTCACCTTAAAAAAATGACTTTATTAATGTAACATTGCAATTTTAATCTTATACCATGAGATCTTTTAATCTTGAAATTATGTTTTTATTCTAATAACGTTAGGACTTTATTATTGTAACATTATAACTTGTTTTCTTGTAACGTTGCAACTTTATTTCCGTAAAGTAAGATCTTAATTTGCGTCACATCAGAGCTTTGTATCGCAACATTGCAACTTTATCCTCGTTAGCATCCTTGCTTATCTTCTTGTAACATTCTGACTTTATTCTCGTACCGTGAATCTTATTTTCTCACAAAGTTCCGACTTTATTCATGTAACGTTGCAATTTCAATGTTATACTATATCTTTTAATCTTGAGATTATATTTTTATTCTCGTAACATTACAACTTTATTATTGTAACATCATAACTTGTTTTCGTGTAGCGTTACAACTTTATTTTCGTAAAGTACGGAGGTACATCAGAACTTTGTATCGCAACATTATTCTCGTTAGCATTATAGCTTATCTTTTTGTAACATTCCGATTTTTTTCTTGTAACGTTACGTCTTATTTTGTAAAAATGTTCATGTTACATACCGACTTTCTTCTCTGCTCGTGACTGACTCGACTACTGACTCTTTCGGCCATTTTGTGTAGGATTTGATCAAACAAATAGGGATCTTGACAAGACAGGACAATAATAATCCTGAATAGTTAAATCAATTTGACCTTTGAGCGCAGCCACAAGGACATAAAGTGCATGTGCACCGGCCAACACGGGAATCTTTCAATGTTGAAGGACGGGTGAGCAGCAGCGTGCGCTGACCTTTCACCTCCTTTACGCTGTCTTCTGAGAGGTGACGTGACTGACCAGCTTTGTTTTGAGGTCATTAATGGCCGCTAATTAGGCTCAGCTTGCTGGTTGGTGAAAGGACAGGCTGAGGAAAAACAACAACAGTGACCACTTCCTCTCTTTTCTTCTTCTTCATCTCCACACATTAGCCCTCCCTCCCCTCCCCTCCCTCCCTCCCGCTTGTTCCCACACGCTGAGTTAGTTTGTTCCCCACACGCTGAGTTAGTTTGTTCCCCACACACTGAGTTAGTTTGTTCCCCACACGCTGAGTTAGTTTGTTCCCCACACACTGAGTTAGTTTGTTCCCCACACACTGAGTTAGTTTGTTCCCCACACACTGAGTTAGTTTGTTCCCCACACACTGAGTTAGTTTGTTCCCCACACACTGAGTTAGTTTGTTCCCCACACGCTGAGTTAGTTTGTTCCCCACACACTGAGTTAGTTTGTTCCCCACACGCTGAGTTAGTTTGTTCCCCACACACTGAGTTAGTTTGTTCCCCACACACTGAGTTAGTTTGTTCCCCACACACTGAGTTAGTTTGTTCCCCACACACTGAGTTAGTTTGTTCCCCACACACTGAGTTAGTTTGTTCCCCACACGCTGAGTTAGTTTGTTCCCCACACGCTGAGTTAGTTTGTTCCCCACACACTGAGTTAGTTTGTTCCCCACACACTGAGTTAGTTTGTTCCCCACACGCTGAGTTAGTTTGTTCCCCACACGCTGAGTTAGTTTGTTCCCCACAGGCTGAGTTAGTTTGTTCCCCACACACTGAGTTAGTTTGTTCCCCACACACTGAGTTAGTTTGTTCCCCACACACTGAGTTAGTTTGTTCCCCACACGCTGAGTTAGTTTGTTCCCCACACGCTGAGTTAGTTTGTTCCCCACAGGCTGAGTTAGTTTGTTCCCCACACACTGAGTTAGTTTGTTCCCCACACACTGAGTTAGTTTGTTCCCCACACGCTGAGTTAGTTTGTTCCCCACACGCTGAGTTAGTTTGTTCCCCACACGCTGAGTTAGTTTGTTCCCCACACACTGAGTTAGTTTGTTCCCCACACACTGAGTTAGTTTGTTCCCCACACACTGAGTTAGTTTGTTCCCCACACGCTGAGTTAGTTTGTTCCCCACACGCTGAGTTAGTTTGTTCCCCACACGCTGAGTTAGTTTGTTCCCCACACACTGAGTTAGTTTGTTCCCCACACACTGAGTTAGTTTGTTCCCCACACGCTGAGTTAGTTTGTTCCCCACAGGCTGAGTTAGTTTGTTCCCCACACACTGAGTTAGTTTGTTCCCCACACACTGAGTTAGTTTGTTCCCCACACACTGAGTTAGTTTGTTCCCCACACGCTGAGTTAGTTTGTTCCCCACACGCTGAGTTAGTTTGTTCCCCACAGGCTGAGTTAGTTTGTTCCCCACACACTGAGTTAGTTTGTTCCCCACACACTGAGTTAGTTTGTTCCCCACACGCTGAGTTAGTTTGTTCCCCACACGCTGAGTTAGTTTGTTCCCCACACGCTGAGTTAGTTTGTTCCCCACAGGCTGAGTTAGTTTGTTCCCCACACGCTGAGTTAGTTTGTTCCCCACACACTGAGTTAGTTTGTTCCCCACACGCTGAGTTAGTTTGTTCCCCACACGCTGAGTTAGTTTGTTCCCCACAGGCTGAGTTAGTTTGTTCCCCACACGCTGAGTTAGTTTGTTCCCCACAGGCTGAGTTAGTTTGTTCCCCACATGCTGAGTTAGTTTGTTCCCCACAGGCTGAGTTAGTTTGTTCCCCACAGGCTGAGTTAGTTTGTTCCCCCCAGGCGTGACCACGCTGAGTTAGTTTGTTCCCCCCACGCGTGACCACGCTGAGTTAGTTTGTTCCCCCCAGGCGTGACCACGCTGAGTTAGTTTGTTCCCCCCAGGCGTGACCACGCTGAGTTAGTTTGTTCCCCCCAGGCTGAGTTAGTTTGTTTCCCCCAGGCGTGACCACGCTGAGTTAGTTTGTTCCCCCCAGGCGTGACCACGCTGAGTTAGTTTGTTCCCCACAGGCGTGACCACGCTGAGTTAGTTTGTTCCCCCCAGGCTGAGTTAGTTTGTTCCCCCCAGGCATGACCACGCTGAGTTAGTTTGTTCCCCCCAGGCGTGACCACGCTGAGTTAGTTTGTTCCCCCCAGGCTGAGTTAGTTTGTTCCCCCCAGGCGTGACCACGCTGAGTTAGTTTGTTCCCCCCAGGCTGAGTTAGTTTGTTCCCCACAGGCGTGACCACGCTGAGTTAGTTTGTTCCCCCCAGGCTGAGTTAGTTTGTTCCCCCCAGGCGTGACCACGCTGAGTTAGTTTGTTCCCCCCAGGCGTGACCACGCTGAGTTAGTTTGTTCCCCCCAGGCTGAGTTAGTTTGTTCCCCCCAGGCGTGACCACGCTGAGTTAGTTTGTTCCCCCCAGGCGTGACCACGCTGAGTTAGTTTGTTCCCCCCAGGCTGAGTTAGTTTGTTCCCCCCAGGCGTGACCACGCTGAGTTAGTTTGTTCCCCCCAGGCTGAGTTAGTTTGTTCCCCACAGGCGTGACCACGCTGAGTTAGTTTGTTCCCCCCAGGCTGAGTTAGTTTGTTCCCCCCAGGCGTGACCACGCTGAGTTAGTTTGTTCCCCCCAGGCTGAGTTAGTTTGTTCCCCCCAGGCGTGACCACGCTGAGTTAGTTTGTTCCCCCCAGGCGTGACCACGCTGAGTTAGTTTGTTCCCCCCAGGCTGAGTTAGTTTGTTCCCCACAGGCGTGACCACGCTGAGTTAGTTTGTTCCCCCCAGGCGTGACCACGCTGAGTTAGTTTGTTCCCCCCAGGCGTAACCACGCTGAGTTAGTTTGTGCCCCCCAGGCGTGACCACGCTGAGTTAGTTTGTTCCCCCCAGGCTGAGTTAGTTTGTGCCCCCCAGGCGTGACCACGCTGAGTTAGTTTGTTCCCCCCAGGCTGAGTTAGTTTGTTCCCCACAGGCGTGACCACGCTGAGTTAGTTTGTTCCCCCCAGGCGTGACCACACTGAGTTAGTTTGTTCCCCCCAGGCTGAGTTAGTTTGTTCCCCCCAGGCGTGACCACGCTGAGTTAGTTTGTTCCCCCCAGGCGTGACCACACTGAGTTAGTTTGTTCCCCCCAGGCTGAGTTAGTTTGTTCCCCCCAGGCGTGACCACGCTGAGTTAGTTTGTTCCCCCCAGGCTGAGTTAGTTTGTTCCCCCCAGGCGTGACCACGCTGAGTTAGTTTGTTCCCCCCAGGCTGAGTTAGTTTGTTCCCCCCAGGCTGAGTTAGTTTGTTCCCCACAGGCGTGACCACGCTGAGTTAGTTTGTTCCCCCCAGGCGTGACCACGCTGAGTTAGTTTGTTCCCCCCAGGCGTGACCACGCTGAGTTAGTTTGTTCCCCCCAGGCGTGACCACGTTGAGTTAGCGCTGCCTCCTCGGGGATAATTCCAGGCAGGCTTGGCGGGGCGAGCGAGGCTCCTGACCAATGGGAGAGAGAGAGGGCCTATAGATTAGGATGTGATCAATAAGCTGCTATTGGTTGATCCATGTAATCAATGAAGGGGGAGGAGTCCAGCATGCGTCGCTCTGCAGTTGCTGCTCTGACTTCTTGTCCTCAACAAACTGCTTTTTTCCTCATCGCTCAACAACCTTTTTCTCTAAAATGTGTACTTTTTCTTCATAACATTACGATAATATTCTTCTCACGTAACTTTCATAACATTACGATAATATTCTTCTCACGTAACTTTCATAACATTAAGATAATATTCTTCTCACATAACTTTCATAACATTACGATAATATTCTTCTCACGTAACTTTCATAACATTACGATAATATTCTTCTCACGTAACTTTCATCTCCTAAAAGTCTTATTTTACATAACTATTTTCTTGCAACGTAACATTATACCCATAACATCACCAAGCTATTTTAGTAACATTACTTTATTGTCGTAACATAAGGACTTTTTTCCTTCCAGCTGTATTTTCGTAATGTTACAGCTTAATTCTGATAACATTACGACTTTCTTCTCATAACATTATGACTTCATTCTAGTAACATACGTAACTTTATTCCTGAAACAATACGACAAATTTCAAGTAACACTATTTTATTGTCATATCACAAGGACTTTATTCATGTAACGTTGCCACATTTTTTCTTCGGAATGCACAAGAATATTCTTGTAATTTAATTCTGATAACATTACGACTTTATTCTCGTAACCCTCTGACTTAGTTCTCTTAACGTTACAGCCTCTTTTCTCATTAAGTTCGGACTTTTTTCTCTTCAAAAAACGACTTTATTCATGTAACCATGCAATTTTAGTCTAGTACCATTACAGCTTTTAATCACGACATGGTGTCTTTATTCTCGTAAAATTACGACATTATTCTTGTAGCTTGTCTAGTTAGAGCTTTTAATCATGACATGGTGTCTTTATTCTCGTAAAATTACGACATTATTCTTGTAGCTTGTCTAGTTAGAGCTTTTAATCATGACATGGTGTCTTTATTCTCATAAAATTACGACATTATTCTTGTAGCTTGTCTAGTTAGAGCTTTTAATCATGACATGGTGTCTTTATTCTCGTAAAATTACGACATTATTCTTGTAGCTTGTCTAGTTACAGCTTTTAATCACGACATGGTGTCTTTATTCTCGTAAAATTACGACATTATTCTTGTAGCTTGTCTAGTTAGAGCTTTTAATCATGACATGGTGTCTTTATTCTCGTAAAATTACGACATTATTCTTGTAGCTTGTCTAGTTAGAGCTTTTAATCATGACATGGTGTCTTTATTCTCGTATAATTACGACATTATTCTTGTAGCTTGTTAACTTGTAGCGTTACAACTTTATTTTTAAAAAGTAAAGGACTTCATTCGCAGAAAGTCAGAGCTTTGTATCTCAACATCGTAACTTTATTCTCGTAGTATCATAACTTCTCTTCTTGTAATATTCCGACTTTATTGCTGTAACATTACATCTTCTTTTCTCATAAAGATTCAACTTTTTCTCTTTAAGAAAACAATTCTATTTATGCAACATTGCAATTTTAATCTTGTACCGTGAAATCTTTCAATCAGTCTTTATTGTCGTAAGATAACAACTTTTTTCTCGTAACATTATAGCTTGTTTTCTTGTGGCATTACAACTTTATTTTCGTAAAGCAAGGACTTTAATTGTCACATCAGAGTTTTGTACCTCAACATTGTAACTTTATTCTCGTTAGCCTCATCGCTTTTCTTCTCGTAACCTTCCGACTTTATACTTGTAACGCTAGAGCTTTTCTCATAAAGTTCCAACTTTTTCATGAAAACGACTTTATTCATGTAACATTGCAATTTTAATTTCGTACCAGGAGAGCTTTTAATTTTGACATGGCGTCTTTATTCTCGTGAGATTATGACGTTATTTTTGTAGCATTATAGCTCTTTTTTGTAGCGTCACACCTTTACTTTCATAAAGTAAGAACTCATTTGCATAACGTCAGAGATTTGTATCTCAACATTGTAACCTTATTCTCTTGGCTTTATAGCTTTTCTTCTTGTAACATTCCGACTTTATTCTCGTAACGTTACATCTTATTTTATCACAAAGTTCCAACTTTTTCACTTTAAGTAAACAACTTTATTTATGTAGCATTGCGGTTTTAATTTTGTACCATTAGATCTTTTATCTTGACATTGCGTTTTTATTCTCATAGGATTACGACTTTATTCTCGTAACATTATAGCTTGTTTTCTTGTGGCATTACAACTTTATTTTTGTAAAGTGATGACTTTACTTGCGTCACATCAGAGCTTTGTATCGCAACATTTTCGTCTTTTTCACCCTGATGAAAACGACTTTATTCATGTACGTTGCGATTTTAATCTCATATCAGGATAGTTTTCAATTTTGACAAAGCGTCTTTATTCTCGTAAGATTATGACGTTATTCTTGTAGCATTATAGCTCCTTTCTTGTAGCGTTTTAATTTAACTTTCATAAAGTAAGGACTTTATTTGCATAACGGCAGAGATTTGGATCTCAACATTGTAACTTCTCTTCTTGTAACATTTCGACTATATTCTCATAATGTTACATCTTATTTCCTCACAAAATGTCAACTTTTTCACCTTAAGAAAACTACTTTATTCATGTAACTTTCATTTTAATCTTGTACCTTGAAATCTTTCAATCTTGACATGGTGTTTTTACCCTCGTTAGAATATGACTTTCTTCTCGTAACAATATAACTTGTTTTGTTGTAGCCTTTCAACTTTATTTTAGTAAAGTAAGGACGTTATTTTGCGTTACATCAGAGCTTTGTATCGCAACATTGTAACTTTATTCTCGTTGGCATCATAGCTTCTTTTCTTGTAACATTCCGACTTTATTCTCGTAACGTTCAAGTTTCTTTTCTAATAAAGTTCTGTCTTTTTCACCCTGATGAAAACGACTTTATTCATGTAACGTTGCGATTTTAATCTAGTTCTAGGAGAGCTTTCAATTTTGACATGGCGTCTTTAATCTCGTAAGATTATGACGTTATTCTTGTAGCATTATAGCTCCTTTCTTGTAGCGTTACAACTTAACTTTCATAAAGTAAGTACTTTATTTGCATTAACATCAGAATTTTGTATCAGTTTTGAAACCTTTTCCTCTTAGCCTTATAGCTTCTCTTCTTGTAACATTCCGACTTTATTCTCGTAACGTACATCTTTTTCTCTCACAATGTTTCGACTTTTTCACCTTAAGAAAACAAGGTTATTCATGTAACATTGCGATTTTAATCTTGTACCATGATATCTTTTAATCTTGAAGTGACGGTTTTATTCTCGTAAGATTACGACTTTATTAATGTAATACAACTTGTTTTCTTGTAGCATTACAACTTTATTTGCGTCACATCAGAGCTTTGTATCGCAACTTTATTGTCGTTAGCATCGTAGCTCATCTTCTTGTAACATTCTGACTTTATTCCCCTGACGTAAAATCTTATTTTCTCACAAAGTTCCGACTTTTATACCTTAAAAAAATGACTTTATTCATGTGACATTGCAATTTTAATCTTATACCATGAGATCTTTTAATCTTGAAATTATACTTTTATTCTCATAACATTACAACTTTATCATTGTAACATTATAACTTGTTTTCTTGTACCGTTGCAGCTTTATTTTCGTAAATTAAGGACTTTATTTGCGTCACATCAGAGCTTTGTATCGCAACAAAGCAACTTTATTCTTGTTAGCATCGTAGCTTTCTTGTTACATTCCGACTTTATTCTCGTAATGTAAATCTTATTTTCTCATAAAGTTCCGACTTTTTCCACCATTAGATCTTTTAAGCTTGAAATTACATTTGTATTCTCGTAAGATTACGACTTTATTAATGTAACATAACTTGTTTTCTTGTAGCGTTACAACTTTATTTGCGTCACATCAGAGCTTTGTATCGCAACATTGCAACTTTATTCTCATTAGCATCGGAGCTTATCTTCTTGTAACATTCCGACTTTATTCTCGTAACGTAAATCTTATTTTCTCACAAAGTTCCGACTTTAACACCTTAAGAAAACGACTTTATTCACGTAACGTTGCGATTTTAATCTTATACCATGATATCTTTTAATCTTGAAATGATGTTTTTATTCTCGTAACATTACTACTTTATTATTGTAACATCATAACTTGTTTTCTTGTAGTGTTACAACTTTATTTTCGTAAAGTAAGGACGTACATCAGAACGTTGTATCACAACATTATTCTCGTTAGCATCATAGCTTATCATCTTGTAACATTCCGACTTTATTCTCGTAACGTTGCGTCTTATTTTCTCACAAAGTTCCGACTTTTTCACCCTGAGATCTTTTAATTTTGAAATGTTTTTAGTCTCGTAAGATTACGACTTCAT